>NW_027310157.1:0-184274 GCF_047496795.1 Chiloscyllium punctatum
ATACCCCTGTAACACACAGTGTGTATATAATATATCCCGGAGTGTTATACCCCTGTAACACACAGTGTGTATATAATATATCCAGGAGTGTTATACCCTTTAAACACACAGTGTGTATATAATATATCCAGGAGTGTTACACCCCTGTAACACACAGTGTGTATATAATATATCCAGGAGTGTTATACCCCTGTAACACACAGTGTGTATATAATATATCGGAGTGTTATACCCTTTAAACACACAGTGTGTATATAATATATCCAGGAGTGTTACACCCCTGTAACACACAGTGTGTATATAATATATCCGGAGTGTTATACCCTTTAAACACACAGTGTGTATATAATATATCCAGGAGTGTTACACCCCTGTAACACACAGTGTGTATATAATATATCCAGGAGTGTTACACCCTTTAAACACACAGTGTGTATATAATATATCCAGGAGTGTTATACCCCTGTAACACACAGTGTGTATATAATATATCCAGGAGTGTTATACCCCTGTAACACACAGTGTGTATATAATATATCCAGGAGTGTTATACCCCTGTAACACACAGTGTATATATAATATATCCAGGAGTGTTACACCCCTGTAACACACAGTGTGTATATAATATATCCAGGAGTGTTATACCCCTGTAACACACAGTGTGTATATAATATATCCAGGAGTGTTATACCCCTGTAACACACAGTGTGTATATAATATATCCAGGAGTGTTATACCCTTTAACACACAGTGTGTATATAATATATCCAGGAGTGTTATACCCCTGTAACACACAGTGTGTATATAATATATCCAGGAGTGTTACACCCCTGTAACACACTGTGTGTATATAATATATCCAGGAGTGTTACACCCCTGTAACACACAGTGTGTATATAATATATCCAGGAGTGTTATACCCCTGTAACACACAGTGTGTATATAATATATCCAGGAGTGTTATACCCCTGTAACACACAGTGTGTATATAATATATCCAGGAGTGTTATACCCCTGTAACACACAGTGTGTATATAATATATCCAGGAGTGTTATACCCCTGTAACACACAGTGTGTATATAATATATCCAGGAGTGTTATACCCCTGTAACACACAGTGTGTATATAATATATCCAGGAGTGTTACACCCCTGTAACACACAGTGTGTATATAATATATCCAGGAGTGTTACACCCCTGTAACACACAGTGTGTATATAATATATCCAGGAGTGTTATACCCTGTAACACACAGTGTGTATATAATATATCCAGGAGTGTTACACCCCTGTAACACACAGTGTGTATATAATATATCCAGGAGTGTTATACCCCTGTAACACACAGTGTGTATATAATATATCCAGGAGTGTTATACCCCTGTAACACACAGTGTGTATATAATATATCCAGGAGTGTTATACCCTTTAAACACACAGTGTGTATATAATATATCCAGGAGTGTTATACCCCTGTAACACACAGTGTGTATATAATATATCCAGGAGTGTTATACCCCTGTAACACACAGTGTGTATATAATATATCCAGGAGTGTTACACCCCTGTAACACACAGTGTGTATATAATATATCCAGGAGTGTTACACCCCTGTAACACACAGTGTGTATATAATATATCCAGGAGTGTTACACCCCTGTAACACACAGTGTGTATATAATATATCCAGGAGTGTTATACCCCTGTACCACACAGTGTGTATATAATATATCCAGGAGTGTTATACCCTTTAACACACAGTGTGTATATAATATATCCAGGAGTGTTATACCCCTGTAACACACAGTGTGTATATAATATATCCAGGAGTGTTATACCCCTGTAACACACAGTGTGTATATAATATATCCAGGAGTGTTATACCCTTTAAACACACAGTGTGTATATAATATATCCAGGAGTGTTACACCCCTGTAACACACAGTGTGTATATAATATATCCAGGAGTGTTACACCCCTGTAACACACAGTGTGTATATAATATATCCAGGAGTGTTATACCCCTGTAACACACAGTGTGTATATAATATATCCAGGAGTGTTATACCCCTGTAACACACAGTGTGTATATAATATATCCAGGAGTGTTATACCCCTGTAACACACAGTGTGTATATAATATATCCAGGAGTGTTACACCCCTGTAACACACAGTGTGTATATAATATATCCAGGAGTGTTACACCCCTGTAACACACAGTGTGTATATAATATATCCAGGAGTGTTATACCCCTGTAACACAGTGTGTATATAATATATCCAGGAGTGTTATACCCCTGTAACACACAGTGTGTATATAATATATCCAGGAGTGTTATACCCCTGTAACACACAGTGTGTATATAATATATCCAGGGGTGTTATACCCTGTAACACACAGTGTGTATATAATATATCCAGGAGTGTTATACCCCTGTAACACACAGTGTGTATATAATATATCCAGGAGTGTTACACCCCTGTAACACACAGTGTGTATATAATATATCCAGGAGTGTTATACCCCTGTAACACACAGTGTGTATATAATATATCCAGGAGTGTTACACCCCTGTAACACACAGTGTGTATATAATATATCCAGGAGTGTTATACCCCTGTAACACACAGTGTGTATATAATATATCCAGGAGTGTTATACCCCTGTAACACACAGTGTGTATATAATATATCCAGGAGTGTTACACCCCTGTAACACACAGTGTGTATATAATATATCCAGGAGTGTTACACCCCTGTAACACACAGTGTGTATATAATATATCCAGGAGTGTTATACCCCTGTAACACAGTGTGTATATAATATATCCAGGAGTGTTATACCCCTGTAACACACAGTGTGTATATAATATATCCAGGAGTGTTATACCCCTGTAACACACAGTGTGTATATAATATATCCAGGGGTGTTATACCCCTGTAACACACAGTGTGTATATAATATATCCAGGAGTGTTATACCCCTGTAACACACAGTGTGTATATAATATATTCAGGAGTGTTATACCCCTGTAACACACAGTGTGTATATAATATATCCAGGAGTGTTATACCCCTGTAACACACAGTGTGTATATAATATATCCAGGAGTGTTATACCCCTGTAACACACAGTGTGTATATAATATATCCAGGAGTGTTACACCCCTGTAACACACAGTGTGTATATAATATATCCAGGAGTGTTATACCCCTGTAACACACAGTGTGTATATAATATATCCAGGAGTGTTACACCCCTGTAACACACAGTGTGTATATAATATATCCAGGAGTGTTATACCCCTGTAACACACAGTGTGTATATAATATATCCAGGAGTGTTACACCCCTGTAACACACAGTGTGTATATAATATATCCAGGAGTGTTATACCCCTGTAACACACAGTGTGTATATAATATATCCAGGAGTGTTATACCCCTGTAAGACACAGTGTGTATATAATATATCCAGGAGTGTTATACCCCTGTAAGACACAGTGTGTATATAATATATCCAGGAGTGTTATACCCCTGTAACACACACTGTGTATATAATATATCCAGGAGTGTTACACCCCTGTAACACACAGTGTGTATATAATATATCCAGGAGTGTTATACCCCTGTAACACACAGTGTGTATATAATATATCCAGGAGTGTTATACCCCTGTAACACACAGTGTGTATATAATATATCCAGGAGTGTTATACCCCTGTAACACACAGTGAGTATATAATATATCCAGGAGTGTTATACCCCTGTAACACACAGTGTGTATATAATATATCCAGGAGTGTTATACCCCTGTAACACACAGTGTGTATATAATATATCCAGGAGTGTTATACCCCTGTAACACACAGTGTGTATATAATATATCCAGGAGTGTTATACCCCTGTAACACACAGTGTGTATATAATATATCCAGGAGTGTTACACCCCTGTAACACACAGTGTGTATATAATATATCCAGGAGTGTTACACCCCTGTAACACACAGTGTGTATATAATATATCCAGGAGTGTTACACCCCTGTAACACACAGTGTGTATATAATATATCCAGGAGTGTTATACCCCTGTAACACACAGTGTGTATATAATATATCCAGGAGTGTTATACCCCTGTAACACACAGTGTGTATATAATATATCCAGGAGTGTTATACCCCGGTAACACACAGTGTGTATATAATATATCCAGGAGTGTTATACCCCTGTAACACACAGTGTGTATATAATATATCCAGGAGTGTTACACCCCTGTAACACACAGTGTGTATATAATATATCCAGGAGTGTTACACCCTTTAAACACACAGTGTGTATATAATATATCCAGGAGTGTTATACCCCTGTAACACACAGTGTATATAATATATCCAGGAGTGTTATACCCCTGTAACACACAGTGTGTATATAATATATCCAGGAGTGTTACACCCCTGTAACACACAGTGTGTATATAATATATCCAGGAGTGTTATACCCCTGTAACACACAGTGTGTATATAATATATCCAGGAGTGTTATACCCCTGTAACACACAGTGTGTATATAATATATCCAGGAGTGTTATACCCCTGTAACACACAGTGTGTATATAATATATCCAGGAGTGTTATACCCCTGTAACACACAGTGTGTATATAATATATCCAGGAGTGTTATACCCTGTAACACACAGTGTGTATATAATATATCCAGGAGTGTTACACCCCTGTAACACACAGTGTGTATATAATATATCCAGGAGTGTTATACCCCTGTAACACACAGTGTGTATATAATATATCCAGGAGTGTTATACCCCTGTAACACACAGTGTGTATATAATATATCCAGGAGTGTTACACCCCTGTAACACACAGTGTGTATATAATATATCCAGGAGTGTTATACCCCTGTAACACACAGTGTGTATATAATATATCCAGGAGTGTTATACCCCTGTAACACACAGTGTGTATATAATATATCCAGGAGTGTTATACCCCTGTAACACACAGTGTGTATATAATATATCCAGGAGTGTTATACCCCTGTAACACACAGTGTGTATATAATATATCCAGGAGTGTTACACCCCTGTAACACACAGTGTGTATATAATATATCCAGGAGTGTTATACCCATGTAACACACAGTGTGTATATAATATATCCAGGAGTGTTATACCCCTGTAACACACAGTGTGTATATAATATATCCAGGAGTGTTATACCCCTGTAACACACAGTGTGTATATAATATATCCAGGAGTGTTATACCCCTGAAACACACAGTGTGTATATAATATATCCAGGAGTGTTACACCCCTGTAACACACAGTGTGTATATAATATATCCAGGAGTGTTATACCCCTGTAACACACAGTGTGTATATAATATATCCAGGAGTGTTATACCCCTGTAACACACAGTGTGTATATAATATATCCAGGAGTGTTATACCCCTGTAACACACAGTGTGTATATAATATATCCAGGAGTGTTATACCCCTGTAACACACAGTGTGTATATAATATATCCAGGAGTGTTACACACCTGTAACACACAGTGTGTATATAATATATCCAGGAGTGTTATACCCCTGTAACACACAGTGTGTATATAATATATCCAGGAGTGTTACACCCCTGTAACACACAGTGTGTATATAATATATCCAGGAGTGTTATACCCCTGTAACACACAGTGTGTATATAATATATCCAGGAGTGTTATACCCCTGTAACACACAGTGTGTATATAATATATCCAGGAGTGTTATACCCCTGTAACACACAGTGTGTATATAATATATCCAGGAGTGTTACACCCCTGTAACACACAGTGTGTATATAATATATCCAGGAGTGTTATACCCCTGTAACACACAGTGTGTATATAATATATCCAGGAGTGTTATACCCCTGTAACACACAGTGTGTATATAATATATCCAGGAGTGTTATACCCCTGTAACACACAGTGTGTATATAATATATCCAGGAGTGTTATACCCCTGTAACACAGTGTGTATATAATATATCCAGGAGTGTTACACCCCTGTAACACACAGTGTGTATATAATATATCCAGGAGTGTTATACCCCTGTAACACACAGTGTGTATATAATATATCCAGGAGTGTTATACCCCTGTAACACACAGGTGTATATAATATATCCAGGAGTGTTACACCCCTGTAACACACAGTGTGTATATAATATATCCAGGAGTGTTACACCCCTGTAACACACAGTGTGTATATAATATATCCAGGAGTGTTATACCCCTGTAACACACAGTGTGTATATAATATATCCAGGAGTGTTACACCCCTGTAACACACAGTGTGTATATAATATATCCAGGAGTGTTATACCCCTGTAACACACAGTGTGTATATAATATATCCAGGAGTGTTATACCCCTGTAACACACAGTGTGTATATAATATATCCAGGAGTGTTATACCCCTGTAACACACAGTGTGTATATAATATATCCAGGAGTGTTACACCCTTTAAACACACAGTGTGTATATAATATATCCAGGAGTGTTATACCCCTGTAACACACAGTGAGTATATAATATATCCAGGAGTGTTATACCCCTGTAACACACAGTGTGTATATAATATATCCAGGAGTGTTATACCCCTGTAACACACAGTGTGTATATAATATATCCAGGAGTGTTATACCCCTGTAACACACAGTGTGTATATAATATATCCAGGAGTGTTATACCCCTGTAACACACAGTGTGTATATAATATATCCAGGAGTGTTATACCCCTGTAACACACAGTGTATATAATATATCCAGGAGTGTTATACCCCTGTAACACACAGTGTGTATATAATATATCCAGGAGTGTTACACCCCTGTAACACACAGTGTGTATATAATATATCCAGGAGTGTTATACCCCTGTAACACACAGTGTGTATATAATATATCCAGGAGTGTTATACCCCTGTAACACACAGTGTGTATATAATATATCCAGGAGTGTTACACCCCTGTAACACACAGTGTGTATATAATATATCCAGGAGTGTTATACCCCTGTAACACACAGTGTGTATATAATATATCCAGGAGTGTTATACCCCTGTAACACACAGTGTGTATATAATATATCCAGGAGTGTTATACCCCTGTAACACACAGTGTGAATATAATATATCCAGGCGTGTTATACCCCTGTAATACACAGTGTGTATATAATATATCCAGGAGTGTTATACCCCTGTAACACACAGTGTGTATATAATATATCCAGGAGTGTTACACCCCTGTAACACACAGTGTGTATATAATATATCCAGGAGTGTTATACCCCTGTAACACACAGTGTGTATATAATATATCCAGGAGTGTTATACCCCTGTAACACACAGTGTGTATATAATATATCCAGGAGTGTTATACCCCTGTAACACACAGTGTGTATATAATATATCCAGGAGTGTTACACCCCTGTAACACACAGTGTGTATATAATATATCCAGGAGTGTTACACCCTTTAACACACAGTGTGTATATAATATATCCAGGAGTGTTACACCCCTGTAACACACAGTGTGTATATAATATATCCAGGAGTGTTACACCCCTGTAACACACAGTGTGTATATAATATATCCAGGAGTGTTACACCCTTTAAACACACAGTGTGTATATAATATATCCAGGAGTGTTACACCCCTGTAACACACAGTGTGTATATAATATATCCAGGAGTGTTATACCCCTGTAACACACAGTGTGTATATAATATATCCAGGAGTGTTATACCCCTGTAACACACGGTGTGTATATAATATATCCAGGAGTGTTATACCCCTGTAACACACTGTGTATATAATATATCCAGGAGTGTTATACCCCTGTAACACACAGTGTGTATATAATATATCCAGGAGTGTTATACCCCTGTAACACACAGTGTGTATATAATATATCCAGGAGTGTTATACCCCTGTAACACACAGTGTGTATATAATATATCCAGGAGTGTTATACCCCTGTAACACACAGTGTGTATATAATATATCCAGGAGTGTTACACCCCTGTAACACACAGTGTGTATATAATATATCCAGGAGTGTTATACCCCTGTAACACACAGTGTGTATATAATATATCCAGGAGTGTTATACCCCTGTAACACACAGTGTGTATATAATATATCCAGGAGTGTTATACCCCTGTAACACACAGTGTGTATATAATATATCCAGGAGTGTTATACCCCTGTAACACACAGTGTGTATATAATATATCCAGGAGTGTTATACCCCTGTAACACACAGTGTGTATATAATATATCCAGGAGTGTTACACCCCTGTAACACACAGTGTGTATATAATATATCCAGGAGTGTTACACCCCTGTAACACACAGTGTGTATATAATATATCCAGGAGTGTTATACCCCTGTAACACAGTGTGTATATAATATATCCAGGAGTGTTATACCCCTGTAACACACAGTGTGTATATAATATATCCAGGAGTGTTATACCCCTGTAACACACAGTGTGTATATAATATATCCAGGAGTGTTATACCCCTGTAACACACAGTGTGTATATAATATATCCAGGAGTGTTATACCCCTGTAACACACAGTGTGTATATAATATATCCAGGAGTGTTATACCCCTGTAACACACAGTGTGTATATAATATATCCAGGAGTGTTATACCCCTGTAACACACAGTGTGTATATAATATATCCAGGAGTGTTATACCCCTGTAACACACAGTGTGTATATAATATATCCAGGAGTGTCATACCCCTGTAACACACAGTGTGTATATAATATATCCAGGAGTGTTACACCCCTGTAACACACAGTGTGTATATAATATATCCAGGAGTGTTATACCCCTGTAACACACAGTGTGTATATAATATATCCAGGAGTGTTATACCCCTGTAACACACAGTGTGTATATAATATATCCAGGAGTGTTATACCCCTGTAACACACAGTGTGTATATAATATATCCAGGAGTGTTATACCCCTGTAACACACAGTGTATATATAATATATCCAGGAGTGTTATACCCCTGTAACACACAGTGTGTCTATAATATATCCAGGAGTGTTATACCCCTGTAACACACAGTGTGTATATAATATATCCAGGAGTGTTATACCCCTGTAACACACAGTGTGTATATAATATATCCAGGAGTGTTATACCCCTGTAACTCACAGTGTGTATATAATATATCCAGGAGTGTTACACCCCTGTAACACACAGTGTGTATATAATATATCCAGGAGTGTTATACCCCTGTAACACACAGTGTGTATATAATATATCCAGGAGTGTTACACCCCTGTAACACACAGTGAGTATATAATATATCCAGGAGTGTTATACCCCTGTAACACACAGTGTGTATATAATATATCCAGGAGTGTTACACCCCTGTAACACACAGTGTGTATATAATATATCCAGGAGTGTTACACCCCTGTAACACACAGTGTGTATATAATATATCCAGGAGTGTTACACCCCTGTAACGCACAGTGTGTATATAATATATCCAGGAGTGTTACACCCCTGTAACACACAGTGTGTATATAATATATCCAGGAGTGTTACACCCATGTAACGCACAGTGCGTATATAATATATCCAGGAGTGTTATACCCCTGTAACACACAGTGTGTATATAATATATCCAGGAGTGTTATACCCCTGTAACACACAGTGCGTATATAATATATCCAGGAGTGTTATACCCCTGTAACACACAGTGCTTATATAATATATCCAGGAGTGTTACACCCCTGTAACACACAGTGTGTATATAATATATCCAGGAGTGTTACACCCCTGTAACACACAGTGTGTATATAATATATCCAGGAGTGTTACACCCCTGTAACACACAGTGTGTATATAATATATCCAGGAGTGTTATACCCCTGTAACACACAGTGTGTATATAATATATCCAGGAGTGTTATACCCCTGTAACACACAGTGTGTATATAATATATCCAGGAGTGTTATACCCCTGTAACACACAGTGTGTATATAATATATCCAGGAGTGTTATACCCCTGTAACACACAGTGTGTATATAATATATCCAGGAGTGTTATACCCCTGTAACACACAGTGTGTATATAATATATCCAGGAGTGTTATACCCCTGTAACACAGTGTGTATATAATATATCCAGGAGTGTTATACCCCTGTAACACACAGTGTGTATATAATATATCCAGGAGTGTTATACCCCTGTAACACACAGTGTGTATATAATATATCCAGGAGTGTTATACCCCTGTAACACAGTGTGTATATAATATATCCAGGAGTGTTATACCCCTGTAACACACAGTGTGTATATAATATATCCAGGAGTGTTACACCCCTGTAATACACAGAGTGTATATAATATATCCAGGCGTGTTATACCCCTGTAACACACAGTGTGTATATAATATATCCAGGAGTGTTACACCCCTGTAACACACAGTGTGTATATAATATATCCAGGCGTGTTATACCCCTGTAACACACAGTGTGTATATAATATATCCAGGAGTGTTATACCCCTGTAACACACAGTGTGTATATAATATATCCAGGAGTGTTACACCCCTGTAACACACAGTGTGTATATAATATATCCAGGCGTGTTATACCCCTGTAACACACAGTGTGTATATAATATATCCAGGAGTGTTACACCCCTGTAACACACAGTGTGTATATAATATATCCAGGAGTGTTATACCCCTGTAACACACAGTGTGTATATAATATATCCAGGAGTGTTATACCCCTGTAACACACAGTGTGTATATAATATATCCAGGAGTGTTACACCCCTGTAACACACAGTGTGTATATAATATATCCAGGCGTGTTATACCCCTGTAACACACAGTGTGTATATAATATATCCAGGAGTGTTATACCCCTGTAACACACAGTGTGTATATAATATATCCAGGAGTGTTATACCCCTGTAACACACAGTGTGTATATAATATATCCAGGAGTGTTATACCCCTGTAACACACAGTTGTGTATATAATATATCCAGGAGTATTACACCCCTGTAACACACAGTGTGTATATAATATATCCAGGAGTGTTACAGCCATGTAACGCACAGTGTGTATATAATATATCCAGGAATGTTATACCCCTGTAACACACAGTGTGTATATAATATATCCAGGAGTGTTACACCCCTGTAACACACAGTGCGTATATAATATATCCAGGAGTGTTATACCCCTGTAACACACAGTGTGTATATAATATATCCAGGAGTGTTACACCCCTGTAACACACAGTGTGTATATAATATATCCAGGAGTGTTATACCCCTGTAACACACAGTGAGTATATAATATATCCAGGAGTGTTATACCCCTGTAACACACAGTGTGTATATAATATATCCAGGAGTGTTACACCCCTGTAACACACAGTGTGTATATAATATATCCAGGAGTGTTATACCCCTGTAACACACAGTGTGTATATAATATATCCAGGAGTGTTACACCCCTGTAACACACAGTGTGTATATAATATATCCAGGAGTGTTACACCCCTGTAACACACAGTGTGTATATAATATATCCAGGAGTGTTACACCCCTGTAACACACAGTGTGTATATAATATATCCAGGAGTGTTACACCCCTGTAACACACAGTGTGTATATAATATATCCAGGAGTGTTACACCCCTGTAACACACAGTGTGTATATAATATATCCAGGAGTGTTATACCCCTGTAACACACAGTGTGTATATAATATATCCAGGAGTGTTATACCCCTGTAACACACAGTGTGTATATAATATATCCAGGAGTGTTATACCCCTGTAACACACAGTGTGTATATAATATATCCAGGAGTGTTATACCCCTGTAACACACAGTGTATATATAATATATCCAGGAGTGTTATACCCCTGTAACACACAGTGTGTATATAATATATCCAGGAGTGTTATACCCCTGTAACACACAGTGTGTATATAATATATCCAAGAGTGTTACACCCCTGTAACACACAGTGTGTATATAATATATCCAGGAGTGTTACACCCCTGTAACACACAGTGTGTATATAATATATCCAGGAGAGTTACACCCCTGTAACACACAGTGTGTATATAATATATCCAGGAGTGTTATACCCCTGTAACACACAGTGTGTATATAATATATCCAGGAGTGTTATACCCCTGTAACACACAGTGTGTATATAATATATCCAGGAGTGTTATACCCCTGTAACACACAGTGTGTATATAATATATCCAGGAGTGTTATACCCCTGTAACACACAGTGTGTATATAATATATCCAGGAGTGTTACACCCCTGTAACACACAGTGTGTATATAATATATCCAGGAGTGTTATACCCCTGTAACACACAGTGTGTATATAATATATCCAGGAATGTTATACCCCTGTAACACACAGTGTGTATATAATATATCCAGGAGTGTTACACCCCTGTAACACACAGTGTGTATATAATATATCCAGGAATGTTATACCCCTGTAACACACAGTGTGTATATAATATATCCAGGAGTGTTACACCCCTGTAACACACAGTGTGTATATAATATATCCAGGAGTGTTACACCCCTGTAACACACAGTGTGTATATAATATATCCAGGAGTGTTATACCCCTGTAACACACAGTGTGTATATAATATATCCAGGAGTGTTATACCCCTGTAACACACAGTGTGTATATAATATATCCAGGAGTGTTATACCCCTGTAACAGACAGTGTGTATATAATATATCCAGGAGTGTTATACCCCTGTAACACACAGTGTGTATATAATATATCCAGGAGTGTTACACCCCTGTAACACACAGTGTGTATATAATATATCCAGGAGTGTTACACCCCTGTAACACACAGTGTGTATATAATATATCCAGGAGTGTTATACCCCTGTAACACACAGTGTGTATATAATATATCCAGGAGTGTTACACCCCTGTAACACATAGTGTGTATATAATATATCCAGGAGTGTTACACCCCTGTAACACACAGTGTGTATATAATATATCCAGGAGTGTTACACCCCTGTAACACACAGTGTGTATATAATATATCCAGGAGAGTTATACCCCTGTAACACACAGTGTGTATATAATATATCCAGGAGTGTTATACCCCTGTAACACACAGTGTGTATATAATATATCCAGGAGTGTTACACCCCTGTAACACACAGTGTGTATATAATATATCCAGGAATGTTATACCCCTGTAACACACAGTGTGTATATAATATATCCAGGAGTGTTATACCCCTGTAACACACAGTGTGTATATAATATATCCAGGAGTGTTACACCCCTGTAACACACAGTGTGTATATAATATATCCAGGAGTGTTATACCCCTGTAACACACAGTATGTATATAATATATCCAGGAGTGTTATACCCCTGTAATACACAGTGTGTATATAATATATCCAGGAGTGTTATACCCCTGTAACACACAGTGTGTATATAATATATCCAGGAGTGTTACACCCCTGTAACACACAGTGTGTATATAATATATCCAGGAGTGTTACACCCCTGTAACACACAGTGTGTATATAATATATCCAGGAGTGTTATACCCCTGTAACACACAGTGTGTATATAATATATCCAGGAGTGTTATACCCCTGTAACACACGGTGTGTATATAATATATCCAGGAGTGTTATACCCCTGTAATACACAGTGTGTATATAATATATCCAGGAGTGTCATACCCCTGTAACACACAGTGTGTATATAATATATCCAGGAGTGTTACACCCCTGTAACACACAGTGTGTATATAATATATCCAGGAGTGTTATACCCCTGAAACACACAGTGTGTATATAATATATCCAGGAGTGTTATACCCCTGTAACACACAGTGTGTATATAATATATCCAGGAGTGTTATACCCCTGTAACGCACAGTGCGTATATAATATATCCAGGAGTGTTATACCCCTGTAACACACAGTCTGTATATAATATATCCAGGAGTGTTATACCCCTGTAACACACAGTGTGTATATAATATATCCAGGAGTGTTATACCCCTGTAACACACAGTGTGTATATAATATATCCAGGAGTGTTATACCCCTGTTACACACAGTGTGTATATAATATATCCAGGAGTGTTACACCCCTGTAACACACAGTGTGTATATAATATATCCAGGAGTGTTATACCCCTGTAACACACAGTGTGTATATAATATATCCAGGAGTGTTATACCCCTGTAACACACAGTGTGTATATAATATATCCAGGAGTGTTACACCCCTGTAACACACAGTTTGTATATAATATATCCAGGAGTGTTATACCCCTGTAACACACAGTGTGTATATAATATATCCAGGAGTGTTATACCCCTGTTACACACAGTGTGTATATAATATATCCAGGAGTGTTATACCCCTGTAACACACAGTGTGTATATAATATATCCAGGAGAGTTACACCCCTGTAACACACAGTGTGTATATAATATATCCAGGAGTGTTATACCCCTGTAACACACAGTGTGTATATAATATATCCAGGAGAGTTACACCCCTGTAACACACAGTGTGTATATAATATATCCAGGAGTGTTATACCCCTGTAACACACAGTATGTATATAATATATCCAGGAGTGTTATTCCCCTGTAACACACAGTGTGTATATAATATATCCAGGAGTGTTACACCCATGTAACACACAGTGTGTATATAATATATCCAGGAGTGTTATACCCCTGTAACACACAGTGTGTATATAATATATCCAGGAGTGTTATACCCCTGTAACACACAGTGTGTATATAATATATCCAGGAGTGTTATACCCCTGTAACACACAGTGTGTATATAATATATCCAGGAGTGTTATACCCCTGTAACACACAGTGTGTATATAATATATCCAGGAGTGTTATACCCCTGTAACACACAGTGTGTATATAATATATCCAGGAGTGTTACACCCATGTAACACACAGTGTGTATATAATATATCCAGGAGTGTTACACCCCTGTAACACACAGTGTGTATATAATATATCCAGGAGTGTTATACCCCTGTAACACACGGTGTGTATATAATATATCCAGGAGTGTTATACCCCTGTAACACACAGTGTGTATATAATATATCCAGGAGTGTTATACCCCTGTAACACACAGTGTGTATATAATATATCCAGGAGTGTTATACCCCTGTAACACACAGTGTGTATATAATATATCCAGGAGTGTTATACCCCTGTAACACACAGTGTGTATATAATATATCCAGGAGTGTTATACCCCTGTAACACACAGTGTGTATATAATATATCCAGGAGTGTTACACCCCTGTAACACACAGTGTGTATATAATATATCCAGGAGTGTTACACCCCTGTAACACACAGTGTGTATATAATATATCCAGGAGTGTTACACCCCTGTAACACACAGTGTGTATATAATATATCCAGGAGTGTTACACCCCTGTAACACACAGTGTGTATATAATATATCCAGGAGTGTTATACCCCTGTAACACACAGTGTGTATATAATATATCCAGGAGTGTTACACCCCTGTAACACACAGTGTGTATATAATATATCCAGGAGTGTTATACCCCTGTAACACACAGTGTGTATATAATATATCCAGGAGTGTTACACCCCTGTAACACACAGTGTGTATATAATATATCCAGGAGTGTTACACCCCTGTAACACACAGTGTGTATATAATATATCCAGGAGTGTTACACCCCTGTAACACACAGTGTGTATATAATATATCCAGGAGTGTTATACCCCTGTAACACACAGTGTGTATATAATATATCCAGGAGTGTTATACCCCTGTAACACACAGTGTGTATATAATATATCCAGGAGTGTTATACCCCTGTAACACACAGTGTGTATATATAATATATCCAGGAGTGTTACACCCCTGTAACACACAGTGTGTATATATAATATATCCAGGAGTGTTACACCCCTGTAACACACGGTGTGTATATAATATATCCAGGAGTGTTATACCCCTGTAACACACAGTGAGTATATAATATATCCAGGAGTGTTATACCCCTGTAACACACAGTGTGTATATAATATATCCAGGAGTGTTATACCCCTGTAACACACAGTGTGTATATATAATATATCCAGGAGTGTTACACCCCTGTAACACACAGTGTGTATATATAATATATCCAGGAGTGTTACACCCCTGTAACACACGGTGTGTATATAATATATCCAGGAGTGTTATACCCCTGTAACACACGGTGTGTATATAATATATCCAGGAGTGTTACACCCCTGTAACACACAGTCTGTATATAATATATCCAGGAGTGTTATACCCCTGTAACACACAGTGTGTATATAATATATCCAGGAGTGTTATACCCCTGTAACACACAGTGTGTATATAATATATCCAGGAGTGTTACACCCCTGTAACACACGGTGTATATATAATATATCCAGGAGTGTTATACCCCTGTAACACACAGTGTGCATACAATTTATCCATGAGTGTTATACCCTTGTAACACACAGTGTGTATATAATATATCCAGGAGTGTTATACCCCTGTAACACACAGTGTGTATATAATATATCCAGGAGTGTTATACCCCTATAACACACAGTGTGTATATAATATATCCAGGAGTGTTATACCCCTGTGACACACAGTGTGCATACAATTTATCCATGAGTGTTATACCCTTGTAACACATAGTGTGTATATAATATATCCAGGAGTGTTACACCCCTGTAACACACAGTGTGCATATAATATATCCAGGAGTGTTATACCCCTGTAACACACAGTGTGTATATAATATATCCAGGAGTGTTATATCGATGTAACACACAGTGTGTATATAATATATCCAGGAGTGTTATACCCCTGTAACACACAGTGTGTATATAATATATCCAGGAGTGTTATACCCCTGTAACACACAGTGTGTATATAATATATCCAGGAGTGTTACACCCCTGTAACACACAGTGTGTATATAATATATCCAGGAATGTTACACCCATGTAACGCACAGTGTGTATATAATATATCCAGGAGTGTTATACCCCTGTAACACACAGTGTGCATACAA
This sequence comes from Chiloscyllium punctatum, assembly GCF_047496795.1. Classification (NCBI taxonomy): domain Eukaryota; kingdom Metazoa; phylum Chordata; class Chondrichthyes; order Orectolobiformes; family Hemiscylliidae; genus Chiloscyllium; species Chiloscyllium punctatum. Next base: position 17,216 of record NW_027310157.1, read on the forward strand.
TTTATCCATGAGTGTTATACCCTTGTAACACATAGTGTGTATATAATATATCCAGGAGTGTTACACCCCTGTAACACACAGTGTGTATATAATATATCCAGGAGTGTTACACCCCTGTAACACACAGTGTGTATATAATATATCCAGGAGTGTTATACCCCTGTTCCACACAGTGTGTATATAATATATCCAGGAGTGTTACACCCCTGTAACACACAGTGTGCATACAATTTATCCATGAGTGTTATACCCCTGTAACACACAGTGTGCATACAATTTATCCATGAGTGTTATACCCCTGTAACACACAGTGTGTATATATAATATATCCAGGAGTGTTACACCCCTGTAACACACAGTGTGTATATAATATATCCAGGAGTGTTATACCCCTGTAACACACAGTGTGTATATAATATATCCAGGAGTGTTATACCCCTGTAACACACAGTGTGTATATAATATATCCAGGAGTGTTATACCCCTGTAATACACAGTGTGTATATAATATATCCAGGAGTGTTATACCCCTGTAACACACAGTGGGTATATAATATATCCAGTAGTGTTATACCCCTGTTTCACACAGTGTGCATATAATAAATCCAGGAGTGATAGACCCCTGTAACACACAGTGTGTATATAATATATCCGGAGTGTTATACCCCTGTAACAGACAGTGTGTATATAATATATCCAGGAGTGTTACACCCCTGTAACACACAGTGTGTATATAATATATCCAGGAGTGTTATACCCCTGTAACACACAGTGTGTATATAATATATCCAGGAGTGTTATACCCCTGTAACACACAGTGTGTATATAATATATCCAGGAGTGTTATACCCCTGAAACACACAGTGTGTATATAATATATCCAGGAATGTTATACCCCTGTAACACACAGTGTGTACATAATATATCCAGGAATGTTATACCCCTGTAACACACAATGTGTATATAATATATCCAGGAGTGTTATACCCCTGTAACACACAGTGTGTACATAATATATCCAGGAATGTTATACCCCTGTAACACACAATGTGTATATAATATATCCAGGAGTGTTATACCCCTGTAACACACAGTGTGCATATAATAAATCCAGGAGTGATAGACCCCTGTAACACACAGTGTGTATATAATATATCCAGGAGTGTTACACCCCTGTAACACACAGTGTGTATATAATATATCCAGGAGTGTTATACCCCTGTAACACACAGTGTGTATATAATAAATCCAGGAGTGTTAGACCCCTGTAACACACAGTGTGTATATAATATATCCAGGAGTGTTATACCCTTGTAACACACAGTGTGTATATAATATATCCAGGAGTGTTATACCCCTGTAACACACAGTGTGTATATAATATATCCAGGAGAGTTATACCCCTGTAACACACAGTGTGTATATAATATATCCAGGAGTGTTATACCCCTGAAACACACAGTGTGTATATAATTTATCCAGGAGTGTTACACCCCTGTAACACACAGTGTGTATATAATATATCCAGGAGTGTTATACCCCTGTAACACACAGTGTGTATATAATATATCCAGGAGTGTTATACCCCTGTAACACACAGTGTATATATAATATATCCAGGAGTGTTATACCCCTGTAACAGACAGTGTGTATATAATATATCCAGGAGTGTTATACCCCTGTAACACGCTGTCTGTATATAATATATCCAGGAGTGTTATATCACTGTAACACACAGTGTGTATATAATATATCCAGGAGTGTTATACCCCTGTAACACACGGTGTGTATATAATATATCCAGGAGTGTTATACCCCTGTAACACAAAGTGTGTATATAATATATCCCGGAGTGTTATACCCCTGTAACACACAGTGTGTATATAATATATCCAGGAGTGTTATATCACTGTAACACACAGTGTGTTTCTGATATACCCAAGAGTGTTATTCACTTGTAACACACAGTGTGTATATAATATATCCAGGAGTGTTATACCCCTGTAACACACAGTGTGTATATAATATATCCAGGAGTGTTATACCCCTGTAACACACAGTGTGTATATAATATATCCAGGAGTGTTATACCCCTGTAACACACAGTGTGCATACAATATATCCATGAGTTTTATACCCTTGTAACACATAGTGTGTATATAATATATCCAGGAGTGTTATACCCCTGTAACACACAGTGTGTATATAATATATCCAGGAGTGTTACACCCCTGTTACAAACAGTGTGTATATAATATATCCAGGAGTGTTATACCCCTGTAACACACAGTGTGTATATAATATATCCAGGAGTGTTACACCCCTGTAACACACAGTGTGTATATAATATATCCAGGAGTGTTACACCCCTGTTACAAACAGTGTGTATATAATATATCCAGGAGTGTTATACCCCTGTAACACACAGTGTGTATATAATATATCCAGGAGTGTTATACCCCTATAACTCACAGTGTGTATATAATATAACCAGGAATGTTATACCCCTGTAACACACAGTGTGTATATAATATATCCAGGAGTGTTACACCCCTGTAACACACAGTGTGTATATAATATATCCAGGAGTGTTATACCCCTGTAACACACAGTGTGTATATAATATATCCAGGAGTGTTACACCCATGTAACACACAGTGAGTATATAATATATCCAGGAGTGTTACACCCCTGTAACACACAGTGTGTATATAATATATCCAGGAGTGTTATATCACTGTAACAGACAATGTGTTTATAATATACCCAAGAGTGTTATTCACTTGTAACACACAGTGTGAATATAATATATCCAGGAGTGTTATACCCCTGTAACACACAGTGTGTATATAATATATCCAGGAGTGTTTATACCGCTGTAACAGACAGTGTGTATATAATATATCCAGGAGTGTTATACCCCTATAACACACAGTGTGAATATAATATATCCAGGAGTGTTATATCGCTGCAACACACAGTGTGTATATAATATATCCAGGAGTGATACACCCCTGGAACACACAGTGTGTATATAATATATCCAGGAGTGTTATACCCCTGTAACACACAGTGTGTATATAATATATCCAGGAGTGTTATACCCCTGTAACACACAGTGCGTATATAATATATCCAGGAGTGTTATACCCCTGTAACACACAGTGTGTATATAATATATCCAGGAGTGTTACACCCCTGTAACACACAGTGTGTATATAATATATCCAGGAGTGTTACAACCCTGTAACACACAGTGTGTATATAATATATCCAGGAGTGTTATACCCCTGTAACACACAGTGAGTATATAATATATCCAGGAGTGTTACACCCATGTAACGCACAGTGCGTATATAATATATCCAGGAGTGTTATACCCCTGTAACACACAGTGCGTATATAATATATCCAGGAGTGTTATACCCCTGTAACACACAGTGTGTATATAATATATCCAGGAGTGTTATACCCCTGTAACACACAGTGTGTATATTATATATCCAGGAGTGTTATACCCCTGTAACACACAGTGTGTATATAATATATCCAGGAGTGTTACAACCATGTAACGCACAGTGCGTATATAATATATCCAGGAGTGTTATACCCCTGTAACACACAGTGTGTATATAATATATCCAGGAGTGTAACACCCATGTAACACACAGTGCGTATATAATATATCCAGGAGTGTTACACCCATGTAACGCACAGTGCGTATATAATATATCCAGGAGTGTTATACCCCTGTAACACCCAGAGCGTATATAATATATCCAGGAGTGTTACACCCCTGGAACACACAGTGTGTATATAATATATCCAGGAGTGTTACACCCATGTAACGCACAGTGCGTATATAATATATCCAGGAGTGTTATACCCCTGTAACACACAGTGTGTATATAATATATCCAGGAGTGTTATACCCCTGTAACACACAGTGTGTATATAATATATCCAGGAGTGTTACACCCCTGTAACACACAGTGTGTATATAATATATCCAGGAGAGTTATACCCCTGTAACGCATGGTGTATATAATATATCCAGGAGTGTTACACCCCTGTAACACACAGTGTGTATATAATATATCCAGGAGTGGTACAACCATGTAACGCACAGTGCGTATATAATATATCCAGGAGTGTTATATCGCTGTAACACACAGTGTGTATATAATATATCCAGGAGTGTTACACCCCTGTAACACACAGTGTGTATATAATATATCCAGGAGTGGTACAACCATGTAACGCACAGTGCGTATATAATATATCCAGGAGTGTTATATCGCTGTAACACACAGTGTGTATATAATATATCCAGGAGTGTTACACCCCTGTAACACACAGTGTGTATATAATATATCCAGGAGTGTTATACCCCTGTAACAGACAGTGCGTATATAATAAATCCAGGAATGTTGTACCCCTGTAACACAGTGTGTATATAATTTATCCAGGAGTGTTATACCCCTGTAACACACAGTGTGTATATAATATATCCAGGAGTTTTATACCCCTGTAACACACAGTGTGTATATAATATATCCAGGAGTGTTATTCACTTGTAACACACAGTGTGAATATAATATATCCAGGAGTGTTACACCCCTGTAACACACAGTGTGTATGTAATATATCCAGGAGTGTTTATACCCCTGTAACACAGTGTGAATATAATATATCCAGGAGTGTTACACCCCTGTAACACACAGTGTGTATATAATATATCCAGGAGTGTTATACCCCTGTAACACACAGTGTGTATGTAATATATCCAGGAGTGTTTATACCGCTGTAACACACAGTGTGTATATAATATATCCAGGAGTGTTATACCCCTGTAACACACAGTGTGTATGTAATATATCCAGGAGTGTTATACCCCTGTAACACAGTGTGAATATAATATATCCAGGAGTGTTACACCCCTGTAACACACAGTGTGTATGTAATATATCCAGGAGTGTTTATACCGCTGTAACACACAGTGTGTATATAATATATCCAGGAGTGTTATACCCCTGTAACGCACAGTGTGTATATAATATATCCAGGAGTGTTATACCCCTGTAACGCACAGTGTGTATATAATATATCCAGGAGTGTTATACCCCTGGAACACACAGTGTGTATGTAATATATCCAGGAGTGTTATACCCCTGTAACACACAGTGTGTATATAATATATCCAGGAGTGTTACACCCCTGTAACACACAGTGTGTATATAATATATCCAGGAGTGTTATACCCCTGTAACACACAGTGTGTATATAATATATCCAGGAGTGTTACACCCCTGTAACACACAGTGTGTATATAATATATCCAGGAGTGTTATACCCCTGTAACACACAGTGTGTATATAATATATCCAGGAGTGTTACACCCCTGTAACACACAGTGTGTATATAATATATCCAGGAGTGTTATACCGCTGTAACACACAGTGTGTATATAATATATCCAGGAGTGTTACACCCCTGTAACACACAGTGTGTATATAATATATCCAGGAGTGTTATACCGCTGTAACACACAGTGTGTATATAATACATCCAGGAGTGTTACACCCCTGTAACACACAGTGTGTATATAATATATCCAGGAGTGTTATACCCCTGTAACACACAGTGTGTATATAATATATCCAGGAGTGTTATACCCCTGTAACACAGTGTGAATATAATATATCCAGGAGTGTTATACCCCTGTAACACACAGTGTGTATATAATATATCCAGGAGTGTTATACCCCTGTAACACACAGTGTGTATATAATATATCCAGGAGTGTTACACCCCTGTAACACACAGTGAGTATATAATATATCCAGGAGTGTTACACCCCTGTAACACACAGTGTGTATATAATATATCCAGGAGTGTTATACCCCTGTAACACACAGTGTGTATATAATATATCCAGGAGTGTTATACCCCTGTAACACACAGTGTGTATATAATATATCCAGGAGTGTTATACCCCTGTAACACACAGTGTGTATATAATATATCCAGGAGTGTTACACCCCTGTAACACACAGTGTGTATATAATATATCCAGGAGTGTTATACCCCTGTAATACACAGTGTGTATATAATATATCCAGGAATGTTATACCCCTGTAACACACAGTGTGTATATAATATATCCAGGAGTGTTATACCCATGTAACACACAGTGTGTATATAATATATCCAGGAGTGTTATACCCCTGTAACACACAGTGTGTATATAATATATCCAGGAGTGTTACACCCATGCAACACACAGTCTGTATATAATATATCCAGGAGTGTTTTACCCCTGTAACACACAGTGTGTATATAATATATCCAGGAGTGTTATACCCCTGTAACACACAGTGTGTATATAATATATCCAGGAGTGTTACACCCCTGTAACACACAGTGTGTATATAATATATCCAGGAGTGTTATACCCCTGTAACACACAGTGTGTATATAATATATCCAGGAGTGTTACACCCATGCAACACACAGTGTGTATATAATATATCCAGGAGTGTTACACCCCTGTAACACACAGTGTGTATATAATATATCCAGGAGTGTTATACCCCTGTAACACACAGTGTGTATATAATATATCCAGGAGTGTTCTACGCCTGTAACACACAGTGTGTATATAATATATCCAGGAGTGTTACACCCCTGTAACACACAGTGTGTATATAATATATCCAGGAGTGTTATACCCCTGTAACACACAGTGTGTATATAATATATCCAGGAGTGTTATACCCCTGTAACACACAGGGTGTATATAATATATCCAGGAGTGTTATACCCCTGTAACACACAGTGTGTATATAATATATCCAGGAGTGTTATACCCCTGTAACACACAGTGTGTATATAATATATCCAGGAGTGTTATACCCCTGTAACACACAGTGTGTATATAATATATCCAGGAGTGTTATACCCCTGTAACACACAGTGTGTATATAATATATCCAGGAGTGTTACATCCCTGTAACACACAGTGCGTATATAATATATCCAGGAGTGTTATACCCCTGTAACACACAGTGTGTATATAATATATCCAGGAGTGTTACATCCCTGTAACACACAGTGCGTATATAATATATCCAGGAGTGTTTATACCGCTGTAACAGACAGTGTGTATATAATATATCCAGGAGTGTTATACCCCTGTAACGCACAGTGCGTATATAATATATCCAGGAGTGTTATACCCCTGTAACACACAGTGTGTATATAATATATCCAGGAGTGTTACACCCATGTAACGCACAGTGCGTATATAATATATCCAGGAGTGTTATACCCCTGTAACACACAGTGTGTATATAATATATCCAGGAGTGTTATACCCCTGTAACACACAGTGCGTATATAATATATCCAGGAGTGTTACACCCATGTAACGCACAGTGCGTATATAATATATCCAGGAGTGTTATACCCCTGTAACACACAGTGTGTATATAATATATCCAGGAGTGTTATACCCCTGTAACACACAGTGTGTATATAATATATCCAGGAGTGTTATACCCCTGTAACACACAGTGTGTATATAATATATCCAGGAGTGTTATACCCCTGTAACACCCAGAGCGTATATAATATATCCAGGAGTGTTACACCCCTGTAACACACAGTGTGTATATAATATATCCAGGAGTGTTATACCCCTGTAACACACAGTGTGTATATAATATATCCAGGAGAGTTATACCCCTGTAACGCATGGTGTATATAATATATCCAGGAGTGTTATACCCCTGTAACACACAGTGTGTATATAATATATCCAGGAGTGTTATACCCCTGTAACACACAGTGTGTATATAATATATCCAGGAGTGTTATACCCTTGTAACACATAGTGTGAATATAATATATCCAGGAGTGTTATACCCCTGTAACACACAGTGTGTATATAATATATCCAGGAGTGTTATACCCCTGTAACACACAGTGTGTATATAATATATCCAGGAGTGTTATACCCCTGTAACACACAGTGTGTATATAATATATCCAGGAGAGTTATACCCCTGTAACGCATGGTGTATATAATATATCCAGGAGTGTTACACCCCTGTAACACACAGTGTGTATATAATATATCCAGGAGTGTTATACCCCTGTAACACACAGTGTGTATATAATATATCCAGGAGTGTTATACCCCTGTAACACACAGTGTGTATATAATATATCCAGGAGTGTTATATCGCTGTAACACACAGTGTGTATATAATATATCCAGGAGTGTTACACCCCTGGAACACACAGTGTGTATATAATATATCCAGGAGTGTTATACCCCTGTAACACACAGTGTGTATATAATATATCCAGGAGTGTTATACCCCTGTAACACACAGTGTGTATATAATATATCCAGGAGTGTTATACCCCTGTAACACACAGTGTGTATATAATATATCCAGGAGTGTTATACCCCTGTAACACACAGTGTGTATATAATATATCCAGGAGTGTTATACCCCTGTAACACACAGTGTGTATATAATATATCCAGGAGTGTTATACCCCTGTAACACACAGTGTGTATATAATATATCCAGGAGTGTTATACCCCTGTAACACACAGTGTGTATATAATATATCCAGGAGTGTTACACCCCTGTAACACACAGTGTGTATATAATATATCCAGGAGTGTTATACGCCTGTCACACACAGTGTGTATATAATATATCCAGGAGTGTTACACCCCTGTAACACACAGTGTGTATATAATATATCCAGGAGTGTTATACCCCTGTAACACACAGTGTGTATATAATATATCCAGGAGTGTTATACCCCTGTAACACACAGTGTGTATATAATATATCCAGGAGTGTTACACCCCTGTAACACACAGTGTGTATATAATATATCCAGGAGTGTTATACCCCTGTAACACACAGTGTGTATATAATATATCCAGGAGTGTTACACCCCTGTAACACACAGTGTGTATATAATATATCCAGGAGTGTTATACCCCTGTAACACACAGTGTGTATATAATATATCCAGGAGTGTTATACCCCTGTAACACACAGTGTGTATATAATATATCCAGGAGTGTTACACCCCTGTAACACATAGTGTGTATATAATATATCCAGGAGTGTAATACCCCTGTAACACACAGTGTGTATATAATATATCCAGGAGTGTTATATCGCTGTAACACACAGTGTGTATATAATATATCCAGGAGTGTTATACCCCTGTAACACACAGTGTGTATATAATATATCCAGGAGTGTTATACCCCTGTAACACACAGTGTGTATATAATATATCCAGGAGTGTTATACCCCTGTAACACACAGTGTGTATATAATATATCCAGGAGTGTTACACCCCTGTAACACACAGTGTGTATATAATAGATCCAGGAGTGTTATACCCCTGTAACACACAGTGTGTATATAATATATCCAGGAATGTTATACCCCTGTTACACACAGTGTGTACATAATATATCCAGGAGTTTTATACCCGTGTAACACACAGTGTGTATATAATATATCCGGGAGTGTTATACCCCTGTAACACACAGTGTGTCTATAATATATCCAGGAGTGTTATACCCCTGTAACACACAGTGTGTATATAATATATCCAGGAGTGTTACACCCCTGTAACACACAGTGTGTATATAATATATCCAGGAGTGTTATACCCCTGTAACACACAGTGTGTATATAATATATCCAGGAGTGTTATACCCCTGTAACACACAGTGTGTATATAATATATCCAGGAGTGTTACACCCCTGTAACACACAGTGTGTATATAATATATCCAGGAGTGTTATACCCCTGTAACACACAGTGTGTATATAATATATCCAGGAGTGTTACACCCCTGTAACACACAGTGTGTATATAATATATCCAGGAGTGTTATACCCCTGTAACACACAGTGTGTATATAATATATCCAGGAGTGTTATACCCCTGTAACACACAGTGTGTATATAATATATCCAGGAGTGTCATACCCCTGTAATACACTGTGTGTATATAATATATCCAGGAGTGTTATACCCCTGTAACACACAGTGTGTATATAATATATCCAGGAGTGTTATACCCCTGTAACACACAGTGTGTATATAATATATCCAGGAGTGTTATACCCCTGTAATACACAGTGTGTATATAATATATCCAGGAGTGTTATACCCCTGTAACACACAGTGTGTATATAATATATCCAGGAGTGTTATACCCCTGTAACACACAGTGTGTCTATAATATATCCAGGAGTGTTACACCCCTGTAACACACAGTGTGTATATAATATATCCAGGAGTGTTATACCCCTGTAACACACAGTGTGTATATAATATATCCAGGAGTGTTATTCCACTGTAACACACAGTGTGTATATAATATATCCAGGAGTGTTACACCCCTGTAACACACAGTGTGTATATAATATATCCAGGAGTGTTATACCCCTGTAACACACAGTTTGTATATAATATATCCAGGAGTGTTATACCCCTGTAACACACAGTGTGTATATAATATATCCAGGAATGTTATACCCCTGTAACACACAGTGTGTATATAATATATCCAGGAGTGTTACACCCCTGTAACACACAGTGTGTATATAATATATCCAGGAGTGTTACACCCCTGTAACACACAGTGTGTATATAATATATCCAGGAGTGTTATACCCCTGTAACACACAGTGCGTATATAATATATCCAGGAGTGTTATACCCCTGTAACACACAGTGTGTATATAATATATCCAGGAGTGTTATACCCCTGTAACACACAGTGTGTATATAATATATCCAGGAGTGTTATACCCCTGTAACACACAGTGTGTATATAATATATCCAGGAGTGTTATACCCCTGTAACACACAGTGTGTATATAATATATCCAGGAGTGTTATACCCCTGTAACGCACAGTGTGTATATAATATATCCAGGAGTGTTACACCCCTGTAACACACAGTGTGTATATAATATATCCAGGAGTGTTATACCCCTGTAACACACAGTGTGTATATAATATATCCAGGAGTGTTATACCCCTGTAACGCACAGTGTGTATATAATATATCCAGGAGTGTTATACCGCTGTAACACACAGTGTGTATATAATATATCCAGGAGTGTTACACCCCTGTAACACACAGTGTGTATATAATATATCCAGGAGTGTTATACCCCTGTAACACACAGTGTGTATATAATATATCCAGGAGTGTTATACCCCTGTAACACACAGTGTGTATATAATATATCCAGGAGTGTTATACCCCTGTAACACACAGTGTGTATATAATATATCCAGGAGTGTTATACCCCTGTAACGCACAGTGTGTATATAATATATCCAGGAGTGTTATACCCCTGTAACACAGTGTGTATATAATATATCCAGGAGTGTTATTCCCCTGTAACACACAGTGTGTATATAATATATCCAGGAGTGTTACACCCCTGTAACACACAGTGTGTATATAATATATCCAGGAGTGTTATACCCCTGTAACACACAGTGTGTATATAATATATCCAGGAGTGTTATACCCCTGTAACACACAGTGTGTATATAATATATCCAGGAGTGTTATACCCCTGTAACACACAGTGTGTATATAATATATCCAGGAGTGTTACACCCCTGTAACACACAGTGTGTATATAATATATCCAGGAGTGTTATACCCCTGTAACACACAGTGTGTATATAATATATCCAGGAGTGTTACACCCCTGTAACACACAGTGTGTATATAATATATCCGGGAGTGTTATAACCCTGTAACACACAGTGTGTATATAATATATCCAGGAGTGTTATACCCCTGTAACACACAGTGTGTATATAATATATCCAGGAGTGTTATACCCCTGTAACACAGTGTGTATATAATATATCCAGGAGTGTTATTCCCCTGTAACACACAGTGTGTATATAATATATCCAGGAGTGTTACACCCCTGTAACACACAGTGTGTATATAATATATCCAGGAGTGTTACACCCCTGTAACACACAGTGTGTATATAATATATCCAGGAGTGTTATACCCCTGTAACACAGTGTGTATATAATATATCCAGGAATGTTCTACCCCTGTTACACACAGTCTGTATATAATATATCCAGGAGTGTTATACCCCTGTAACACAGTGTGTATATAATATATCCAGGAGTGTTATTCCCCTGTAACACACAGTGTGTATATAATATATCCAGGAGTGTTACACCCCTGTAACACACAGTGTGTATATAATATATCCAGGAGTGTTATACCCCTGTAACACACAGTGTGTATATAATATATCCAGGAGTGTTATACCCCTGTAACACACAGTGTGTATATAATATATCCAGGAGTGTTATACCCCTGTAACACACAGTGTGTATATAATATATCCAGGAGTGTTATACCCCTGTAACACACAGTGTGTATATAATATATCCAGGAGTGTTATACCCCTGTAACACACAGTGTGTATATAATATATCCAGGAGTGTTATACCCCTGTAACACACAGTGAGTATATAATATATCCAGGAGTGTTACACCCCTGTAACACACAGTGTGTATATAATATATCCAGGAGTGTTATACCCCTGTAACACACAGTGTGTATATAATATATCCAGGAGTGTTACACCCCTGTAACACACAGTGTGTATATAATATATCCAGGAGTGTTATACCCCTGTAACACACAGTGTGTATATAATATATCCAGGAGTGTTATACCCCTGTAACACACAGTGTGTATATAATATATCCAGGAATGTTATACCCCTGTAACACACAGTGTGTATATAATATATCCAGGAGTGTTACACCCCTGTAACACACAGTGTGTATATAATATATCCAGGAGTGTTATACCCCTGTAACACACAGTGTGTATATAATATATCCAGGAGTGTTACACCCCTGTAACACACAGTGTGTATATAATATATCCAGGAATGTTATACCCCTGTAATACACAGTGTGTATATAATATATCCAGGAGTGTTATACCCCTGTAACACACAGTGTGTATATAATATATCCAGGAGTGTTATACCCCTGTAACACACAGTGTGTATATAATATATCCAGGAATGTTATACCCCTGTAATACACAGTGTGTATATAATATATCCAGGAGTGTTATACCCCTGTAACACACAGTGTGTATATAATATATCCAGGAGTGTTACACCCCTGTAACGCACAGTGCGTATATAATATATCCAGGAGTGTTACACCCCTGTAACACACAGTGTGTATATAATATATCCAGGAGTGTTACACCCCTGTAACGCATGGTGTATATAATATATCCAGGAGTGTTATACCCCTGTAACACACAGTGTGTATATAATATATCCAGGAGTGTTATACCCCTGTAACACACAGTGTGTATATAATATATCCAGGAGTGTAATACCCCTGTAACACACAGTGTGTATATAATATATCCAGGAATGTTCTACCCCTGTAACACACAGTGAGTATATAATATATCCAGGAGTGTTACACCCCTGTAACACACAGTGTGTATATAATATATCCAGGAGTGTTATACCCCTGTAACACACAGTGTGTATATAATATATCCAGGAGTGTTATACCCCTGTAACACACAGTGTGTATATAATATATCCAGGAGTGTTATACCCCTGTAACACACAGTGTGTATATAATATATCCAGGAGTGTTACACCCCTGTAACACACAGTGTGTATATAATATATCCAGGAGTGTTATACCCCTGTAACACACAGTGTGTATATAATATATCCAGGAGTGTTATAACCCTGTAACACACAGTGTGTATATAATATATCCAGGAGTGTTATACCCCTGTAACACACAGTGTGTATATAATATATCCAGGAGTGTTATACCCCTGTAACACACAGTGTGTATATAATATATCCAGGAGTGTTACACCCCTGTAACACATAGTGTGTATATAATATATCCAGGAGTGTTATACCCCTGTAACACACAGTGTGTATATAATATATCCAGGAGTGTTATACCCCTGTAACACACAGTGTGTATATAATATATCCAGGAGTGTTATACCCCTGTAACACACAGTGTGTATATAATATATCCAGGAGTGTTATACCCCTGTAACACACAGTGTGTATATAATATATCCAGGAGTGTCATACCCCTGTAACACACGGTGTGTATATAATATATCCAGGAATGTTCTACCCCTGTTACACACAGTGTGTATATAATATTTCCAGGAGTGTTATACCCCTGTAACACAGTGTGTATATAATATATCCAGGAGTGTTATACCGCTGTAACACACAGTGTGTATATAATATATCCAGGAGAGTTATACCGCTGTAACACACAGTGTGTATATAATATATCCAGGAGTGTTACACCCCTGTAACAGACAGTGTGTATATAATATATCCAGGAGTGTTACACCCCTGTAACACACAGTGTGTATATAATATATCCAGGAGAGTTATACCGCTGTAACACACAGTGTGTATATAATATATCCAGGAGTGTTATATCACTGTAACACACAGTGTGTTTATAATATATCCAGGAGTGTTATACCCCTGTAAGGCACGGTGTATATATAATATAACCAGGAGTGTTATACCCCTGTAACACAGTGTGTATATAATTTATCCAGGAGTGTTATACCCCTGTAACACACAGTGTGTATATAATATATCCAGGAGTGTTATACCCCTGTAACACACAGTGAGTATATAATATATCCAGGAGTGTTACACCCCTGTAACACACAGTGTGTATATAATATATACAGGAGTGTTATACCCCTGTAAGGCACGGTGTATATATAATATAACCAGGAGTGTTATACCCCTGTAACACAGTGTGTATATAATTTATCCAGGAGTGTTATACCCCTGTAACACACAGTGTGTATATAATATATCCAGGAGTGTTATACCCCTGTAACACACAGTGAGTATATAATATATCCAGGAGTGTTATACCCCTGTAACACACAGTGTGTATATAATATATCCAGGAGTGTTACACCCCTGTAACACACAGTGTGTATATAATATATCCAGGAGTGTTATACCCCTGTAACACACAGTGTGTATATAATATATCCAGGAGTGTTATACCCCTGTAACACACAGTGTGTATATAATATATCCAGGAGTGTTACAACCATGTAACGCACAGTGCGTATATAATATATCCAGGAGTGTTATACCCCTGTAACACACAGTGTGTATATAATATATCCAGGAGTGTTACACCCCTGTAACACACGGTGTGTATATAATATATCCAGGAGTGTTACACCCCTGTAACACACAGTGTGTATATAATATATCCAGGAGTGTTATACCCCTGTGACACACAGTGTGTATATAATATATCCAGGAGTGTTACACCCCTGTAACACACAGTGTGTATATAATATATCCAGGAGTGTTATACCCCTGTAACACACAGTATGTATATAATATATCCAGGAGTGTTATACCCCTGTAACACACAGTGTGTATATAATATATCCAGGAGTGTTATACCGCTGTAACACACAGTGTGTATATAATATATCCAGGAGTGTTATACCCCTGTAACACACAGTGTGTATATAATATATGCAGGAGTGTTACACCCCTGTAACACACAGTATGTATATAATATATCCAGGAGTGTTATACCCCTGTAACACACAGTGTGTATATAATATATCCAGGAGTGTTATACCGCTGTAACACACAGTGTGTATATAATATATCCAGGAGTGTTATACCCCTGTAACACACAGTGTGTATATAATATATCCAGGAGTGTTACACCCCTGTAACACACAGTGTGTATATAATATATCCAGGAGTGTTATACCCCTGTAACACACAGTGTGTATATAATATATCCAGGAGTGTTACACCCCTGTAACACACAGTTTGTATATAATATATCCAGGAGTGTTACAACCATGTAACGCACAGTGCGTATATAATATATCCAGGAGTGTTATACCCCTGTAACACACAGTGTGTATATAATATATCCAGGAGTGTTACACCCCTGTAACACACAGTGCGTATATAATATATCCAGGAGTGTTATACCCCTGTAACACACAGTGTGTATATAATATATCCAGGAGTGTTATACCCCTGTAACACACAGTGTGTATATAATATATCCAGGAGTGTTATACCCCTGTAACACACAGTGTGTATATAATATATCCAGGAGTGTTACAACCATGTAACGCACAGTGTGTATATAATATATCCAGGAGTGTTACACCCCTGTAACACACAGTGCGTATATAATATATCCAGGAGTGTTATACCCCTGTAACACACAGTGTGTATATAATATATCCAGGAGTGTAATACCCCTGTAACGCATGGTGTATATAATATATCCAGGAGTGTTATACCCCTGTAACACACAGTGTGTATACAATATACCCAGGAGTGTAATACCCCTGTAACACACAGTGTGTATATAATATATCCAGGAATGTTATACCCCTGTAACGCATGGTGTATATAATATATCCAGGAGTGTTACACCCCTGTAACACACAGTGTGTATATAATATATCCAGGAGTGTTACACCCCTGAAACACACAGTGTGTATATAATATATCCAGGAGTGTTACAACCATGTAACGCACAGTGCATATATAATATATCCAGGAGTGTTATATCGCTGTAACACACAGTGTGTATATAATATATCCAGGAGTGTTACATCCCTGTAACACATAGTGTGTATATAATATATCCAGGAATGTTATATTCTTGTTACATACAGTGAGTACATAATATATCCAGGAGTGTTATACCCCTGTAACACACAGTGTGTATATAATATATCCGGGAGTGTTATACCCCTGTAACACACAGTGTGTATATAATATATCCAGGCGTGTTATACCCCTGTAACACACAGTGTGCATACAATATATCCATGAGTGTTATACCCTTGTAACACATAGTGTGTATATAATATATACAGGAGTGTTACACCCCTGTAACACACAGTGTGTATATAATATATCCAGGAGTGTTATACCCCTGTAACACACAGTGTGTGTATAATATATCCAGGGGTGTTATACCCCTGTAACACACAGTGTGTATATAATATATCCAGGAGTGATACACCCCTGTAACACACAGTGTGTATATAATATATCCAGGAGTGGTACAACCATGTAACGCACAGTGCGTATATAATATATCCAGGAGAGTTATACCCCTGTAACACACAGTGTGTATATAATATATCCAGGAGTGTTACACCCATGTAACGCACAGTGCGTACATAATATATCCAGGAGTGTTATACCCCTGTAACACACAGTGTGTATATAATATATCCAGGAGAGTTATACCCCTGTAACACACAGTGTGTATATAATATATCCAGGAGTGTTACACCCATGTAACGCACAGTGCGTATATAATTTATCCAGGAGTGTTATACCCCTGTAACGCACAGTGCGTATATAATATATCCAGGAGTGTTACACCCCTGTAACACACAGAGCGTATATAATATGTGCAGGAGTGTTACACCCATGTAACGCACAGTGCGTATATAATATATCCGGGAGTGTTATACCCCTGTAGCACATAGTGTGTATATAATATATCCAGGACTGTTATACCCCTGTAACGCATGGTGTATATAATATATCCAGGAGTGTTACACCCATGTAACGCACAGTGCGTATATATTATATCCAGGAGTGTTATACCCCTGTAACACACAGTGTGTATATAATATATCCAGGAGTGTTACACCCATGTAACACACAGTGCGTATATAATATATCCAGGAGTGTTACACCCATGTAACGCACAGTGCGTATATAATATATCCAGGAGTGTTATACCCCTGTAACGCACAGTGCGTATATAATATATCCAGGAGTGTTACACCCCTGTAACACATAGTGTGTATATAATATATCCAGGAGTGTTACACCCCTGTAACACACAGTGTGTATATAATATATCCAGGAATGTTATACCCCTGTAACACACAGTGTGTATATAATATATCCAGGAGTGTTATACCCCTGTAACACACAGTGTGTATATAATATATCCAGGAGTGTTATACCCCTGTAACACACAGTGTGTATATAATATATCCAGGAGTGTTATACCCCTGTAACGCACAGTGCGTATATAATATATCCAGGAGTGTTATACCCCTGTAACACACAGTGTGTATATAATATATCCAGGAGTGTTATACCCCTGTAACGCACAGTGTATATATATAATATATCCAGGAGTGTTATACCCCTGTAACACACAGTGAGTATATAATATATCCAGGAGTGTTACACCCCTGTAACACACAGTGTGTATATAATATATCCAGGAGTGTTATACCCCTGTAACACACAGTGTGTATATAATATATCCAGGAGTGTTACACCCATGTAACACACAGTGCGTATATAATATATCCAGGAGTGTTATACACCTGTAACGCGCAGTGCGTATATAATATATCCAGGAGTGTTATACCCCTGTAACACACAGTGCGTACATAATATATCCAGGAGTGTTATACCCCTGTAACACACAGTGTGTATATAATATATCCAGGAGTGTTATACCCCTGTAACACACAGTGTGTATATAATATATCCAGGAGTGTTATACCCCTGTAACACACAGTGTGTATATAATATATCCAGGAGTGTTATACCCCTGTAACGCACGGTGTATATATAATATATCCAGGAGTGTTATACCCCTGTAACAGACAGTGTGTATATAATATATCCAGGAGTGTTACACCCCTGTAACACACAGTGTGTATATAATATATCCAGGAGTGTTACACCCCTGTAACACACAGTGTGTATATAATATATCCAGGAGTGTTATACCGCTGTAACACACAGTGTGTATATAATATATCCATGAGTGTTATTCCCCTGTAACACACAGTGTGTATATAATATATCCAGGAGTGTTATACCCCTGTAACACACAGTGTGTATATAATATATCCAGGAGTGTTATACCCCTGTAAAACACAGTGTGTATATAATATATCCAGGAGTGTTATACCCCTGTAACACACAGTGTGTATATAATATATCCAGGAGTGTTATACCCCTGTAACACACAGTGTGTATATAATATATCCAGGAGTGTTATACCCCTGTAACGCATGGTGTATATATAATATATCCAGGAGTGTTACACCCCTGTAACACACAGTGTATATATATTATATACAGGAGTGTTATCCCCTGTAACGCACAGTGTGTATATAATATATCCAGGAATGTTATACCCCTGTAACACACAGTGTGTATATAATATATCCAGGAGTGTTACATCCCTGTAACACATAGTGTGTATATAATATATCCAGGAATGTTATATTCTTGTTACATACAGTGAGTACATAATATATCCAGGAGTGTTATACCCCTGTAACACACAGAGTGTATATAATATATCCA
Source organism: Chiloscyllium punctatum (assembly GCF_047496795.1). Classification (NCBI taxonomy): domain Eukaryota; kingdom Metazoa; phylum Chordata; class Chondrichthyes; order Orectolobiformes; family Hemiscylliidae; genus Chiloscyllium; species Chiloscyllium punctatum. The sequence goes on from NW_027310157.1 coordinate 36,745, forward strand.
GGAGTGTTATACCCCTGGAACACACAGTGTGTATATAATATATCCAGGAGTGTTATACCCCTGTAACACACAGTGTATATATAATATATCCAGGAGTGTTACACCCCTGTAACACACAGTGTGTATATAATATATCCAGGAGTGTTATACCCCTGTAACACACAGTGTATATATAATATATCCAGGAGTGTTATACCCCTGTAACACACAGTGTGTATATAATATATCCAGGAGTGTTATACCCCTGTAACACACAGTGTGTCTATAATATATCCAGGCGTGTTATACCCCTGTAACACACAGTGTGTATATAATATATCCAGGAGTGTTACACCCCTGTAACACACAGTGTGCATACAATATATCCATGAGTGTTATACCCTTGTAACACACAGTGTGTATATAATATATCCAGGAGTGTTATACCCCTGTAACACACAGTGTGTATATAATATATCCAGGAGTGTTACACCCCTGTAACACACAGTGTGTATATAATATACCCAGGAGTGTTATACCGCTGTAACACACAGTGTGTATATAATATATCCAGGAGTGTTATACCCCTGTAACACACAGTGTGTATATAATATATCCAGGAGTGTTATACCCCTGTAACACACAGTGTGTATATAATATATCCAGGAGTGTTATACCCCTGTAACACACAGTGTGTATATAATATATCCAGGAGTGTTATACCCCTGTAACACACAGTGTGTATATAATATATCCAGGAGTGTTATACCCCTGTAACACACAGTGTGTATATAATATATCCAGGAGTGTTATACCCCTGTAACACACAGTGTGTGTATAATATATCCAGGGGTGTTATACCCCTGTAACACACAGTGTGTATATAATATATCCAGGAGTGATACACCCCTGTAACACACAGTGTGTATATAATATATCCAGGAGTGGTACAACCATGTAACGCACAGTGCGTATATAATATATCCAGGAGAGTTATACCCCTGTAACACACAGTGTGTATATAATATATCCAGGAGTGTTACACCCCTGGAACACACAGTGTGTATATAATATATCCAGGAGTGTTATACCCCTGTAACACACAGTGTGTATATAATATATCCAGGAGTGTTATACCCCTGTAACACACAGTGTGTATATAATATATCCAGGAGTGTTACACCCATGTAACGCACAGTGCGTACATAATATATCCAGGAGTGTTATACACCTGTAACACACAGAGCGTATATAATATGTGCAGGAGTGTTACACCCCTGTAACACACAGTGTGTATATAATATATCCAGGAGTGTTACACCCATGTAACGCACAGTGCGTATATAATATATCCAGGAGTGTTACACCCCTGTAACACACAGTGTGTATATAATATATCCAGGAGTGTTATACCCCTGTAACACACAGTGTGTATATAATATATCCAGGAGTGTTACACCCCTGTAACGCACAGTGCGTATATAATATATCCAGGAGTGTTACACCCCTGTAACACACAGTGTGTATATAATATATCCAGGAGTGTTACACCCCTGTAACGCATGGTGTATATAATATATCCAGGAGTGTTATACCCCTGTAACACACAGTGTGTATATAATATATCCAGGAGTGTTATACCCCTGTAACACACAGTGTGTATATAATATATCCAGGAGTGTAATACCCCTGTAACACACAGTGTGTATATAATATATCCAGGAATGTTCTACCCCTGTAACACACAGTGAGTATATAATATATCCAGGAGTGTTACACCCCTGTAACACACAGTGTGTATATAATATATCCAGGAGTGTTATACCCCTGTAACACACAGTGTGTATATAATATATCCAGGAGTGTTATAACCCTGTAACACACAGTGTGTATATAATATATCCAGGAGTGTTATACCCCTGTAACACACAGTGTGTATATAATATATCCAGGAGTGTTATACCCCTGTAACACACAGTGTGTATATAATATATCCAGGAGTGTTACACCCCTGTAACACACAGTGTGTATATAATATATCCAGGAGTGTTATACCCCTGTAACACACAGTGTGTATATAATATATCCAGGAGTGTTATAACCCTGTAACACACAGTGTGTATATAATATATCCAGGAGTGTTATACCCCTGTAACACACAGTGTGTATATAATATATCCAGGAGTGTTATACCCCTGTAACACACAGTGTGTATATAATATATCCAGGAGTGTTACACCCCTGTAACACATAGTGTGTATATAATATATCCAGGAGTGTTATACCCCTGTAACACACAGTGTGTATATAATATATCCAGGAGTGTTATACCCCTGTAACACACAGTGTGTATATAATATATCCAGGAGTGTTATACCCCTGTAACACACAGTGTGTATATAATATATCCAGGAGTGTTATACCCCTGTAACACACAGTGTGTATATAATATATCCAGGAGTGTCATACCCCTGTAACACACGGTGTGTATATAATATATCCAGGAATGTTCTACCCCTGTTACACACAGTGTGTATATAATATTTCCAGGAGTGTTATACCCCTGTAACACAGTGTGTATATAATATATCCAGGAGTGTTATACCGCTGTAACACACAGTGTGTATATAATATATCCAGGAGAGTTATACCGCTGTAACACACAGTGTGTATATAATATATCCAGGAGTGTTACACCCCTGTAACAGACAGTGTGTATATAATATATCCAGGAGTGTTACACCCCTGTAACACACAGTGTGTATATAATATATCCAGGAGAGTTATACCGCTGTAACACACAGTGTGTATATAATATATCCAGGAGTGTTATATCACTGTAACACACAGTGTGTTTATAATATATCCAGGAGTGTTATACCCCTGTAAGGCACGGTGTATATATAATATAACCAGGAGTGTTATACCCCTGTAACACAGTGTGTATATAATTTATCCAGGAGTGTTATACCCCTGTAACACACAGTGTGTATATAATATATCCAGGAGTGTTATACCCCTGTAACACACAGTGAGTATATAATATATCCAGGAGTGTTACACCCCTGTAACACACAGTGTGTATATAATATATACAGGAGTGTTATACCCCTGTAAGGCACGGTGTATATATAATATAACCAGGAGTGTTATACCCCTGTAACACAGTGTGTATATAATTTATCCAGGAGTGTTATACCCCTGTAACACACAGTGTGTATATAATATATCCAGGAGTGTTATACCCCTGTAACACACAGTGAGTATATAATATATCCAGGAGTGTTATACCCCTGTAACACACAGTGTGTATATAATATATCCAGGAGTGTTACACCCCTGTAACACACAGTGTGTATATAATATATCCAGGAGTGTTATACCCCTGTAACACACAGTGTGTATATAATATATCCAGGAGTGTTATACCCCTGTAACACACAGTGTGTATATAATATATCCAGGAGTGTTACAACCATGTAACGCACAGTGCGTATATAATATATCCAGGAGTGTTATACCCCTGTAACACACAGTGTGTATATAATATATCCAGGAGTGTTACACCCCTGTAACACACGGTGTGTATATAATATATCCAGGAGTGTTACACCCCTGTAACACACAGTGTGTATATAATATATCCAGGAGTGTTATACCCCTGTGACACACAGTGTGTATATAATATATCCAGGAGTGTTACACCCCTGTAACACACAGTGTGTATATAATATATCCAGGAGTGTTATACCCCTGTAACACACAGTATGTATATAATATATCCAGGAGTGTTATACCCCTGTAACACACAGTGTGTATATAATATATCCAGGAGTGTTATACCGCTGTAACACACAGTGTGTATATAATATATCCAGGAGTGTTATACCCCTGTAACACACAGTGTGTATATAATATATGCAGGAGTGTTACACCCCTGTAACACACAGTATGTATATAATATATCCAGGAGTGTTATACCCCTGTAACACACAGTGTGTATATAATATATCCAGGAGTGTTATACCGCTGTAACACACAGTGTGTATATAATATATCCAGGAGTGTTATACCCCTGTAACACACAGTGTGTATATAATATATCCAGGAGTGTTACACCCCTGTAACACACAGTGTGTATATAATATATCCAGGAGTGTTATACCCCTGTAACACACAGTGTGTATATAATATATCCAGGAGTGTTACACCCCTGTAACACACAGTTTGTATATAATATATCCAGGAGTGTTACAACCATGTAACGCACAGTGCGTATATAATATATCCAGGAGTGTTATACCCCTGTAACACACAGTGTGTATATAATATATCCAGGAGTGTTACACCCCTGTAACACACAGTGCGTATATAATATATCCAGGAGTGTTATACCCCTGTAACACACAGTGTGTATATAATATATCCAGGAGTGTTATACCCCTGTAACACACAGTGTGTATATAATATATCCAGGAGTGTTATACCCCTGTAACACACAGTGTGTATATAATATATCCAGGAGTGTTACAACCATGTAACGCACAGTGTGTATATAATATATCCAGGAGTGTTACACCCCTGTAACACACAGTGCGTATATAATATATCCAGGAGTGTTATACCCCTGTAACACACAGTGTGTATATAATATATCCAGGAGTGTAATACCCCTGTAACGCATGGTGTATATAATATATCCAGGAGTGTTATACCCCTGTAACACACAGTGTGTATACAATATACCCAGGAGTGTAATACCCCTGTAACACACAGTGTGTATATAATATATCCAGGAATGTTATACCCCTGTAACGCATGGTGTATATAATATATCCAGGAGTGTTACACCCCTGTAACACACAGTGTGTATATAATATATCCAGGAGTGTTACACCCCTGAAACACACAGTGTGTATATAATATATCCAGGAGTGTTACAACCATGTAACGCACAGTGCATATATAATATATCCAGGAGTGTTATATCGCTGTAACACACAGTGTGTATATAATATATCCAGGAGTGTTACATCCCTGTAACACATAGTGTGTATATAATATATCCAGGAATGTTATATTCTTGTTACATACAGTGAGTACATAATATATCCAGGAGTGTTATACCCCTGTAACACACAGTGTGTATATAATATATCCGGGAGTGTTATACCCCTGTAACACACAGTGTGTATATAATATATCCAGGCGTGTTATACCCCTGTAACACACAGTGTGCATACAATATATCCATGAGTGTTATACCCTTGTAACACATAGTGTGTATATAATATATACAGGAGTGTTACACCCCTGTAACACACAGTGTGTATATAATATATCCAGGAGTGTTATACCCCTGTAACACACAGTGTGTGTATAATATATCCAGGGGTGTTATACCCCTGTAACACACAGTGTGTATATAATATATCCAGGAGTGATACACCCCTGTAACACACAGTGTGTATATAATATATCCAGGAGTGGTACAACCATGTAACGCACAGTGCGTATATAATATATCCAGGAGAGTTATACCCCTGTAACACACAGTGTGTATATAATATATCCAGGAGTGTTACACCCATGTAACGCACAGTGCGTACATAATATATCCAGGAGTGTTATACCCCTGTAACACACAGTGTGTATATAATATATCCAGGAGAGTTATACCCCTGTAACACACAGTGTGTATATAATATATCCAGGAGTGTTACACCCATGTAACGCACAGTGCGTATATAATTTATCCAGGAGTGTTATACCCCTGTAACGCACAGTGCGTATATAATATATCCAGGAGTGTTACACCCCTGTAACACACAGAGCGTATATAATATGTGCAGGAGTGTTACACCCATGTAACGCACAGTGCGTATATAATATATCCGGGAGTGTTATACCCCTGTAGCACATAGTGTGTATATAATATATCCAGGACTGTTATACCCCTGTAACGCATGGTGTATATAATATATCCAGGAGTGTTACACCCATGTAACGCACAGTGCGTATATATTATATCCAGGAGTGTTATACCCCTGTAACACACAGTGTGTATATAATATATCCAGGAGTGTTACACCCATGTAACACACAGTGCGTATATAATATATCCAGGAGTGTTACACCCATGTAACGCACAGTGCGTATATAATATATCCAGGAGTGTTATACCCCTGTAACGCACAGTGCGTATATAATATATCCAGGAGTGTTACACCCCTGTAACACATAGTGTGTATATAATATATCCAGGAGTGTTACACCCCTGTAACACACAGTGTGTATATAATATATCCAGGAGTGTTACACCCCTGTAACACACAGTGTGTATATAATATATCCAGGAATGTTATACCCCTGTAACACACAGTGTGTATATAATATATCCAGGAGTGTTATACCCCTGTAACACACAGTGTGTATATAATATATCCAGGAGTGTTATACCCCTGTAACACACAGTGTGTATATAATATATCCAGGAGTGTTATACCCCTGTAACGCACAGTGCGTATATAATATATCCAGGAGTGTTATACCCCTGTAACACACAGTGTGTATATAATATATCCAGGAGTGTTATACCCCTGTAACGCACAGTGTATATATAATATATCCAGGAGTGTTATACCCCTGTAACACACAGTGAGTATATAATATATCCAGGAGTGTTACACCCCTGTAACACACAGTGTGTATATAATATATCCAGGAGTGTTATACCCCTGTAACACACAGTGTGTATATAATATATCCAGGAGTGTTACACCCATGTAACACACAGTGCGTATATAATATATCCAGGAGTGTTATACACCTGTAACGCGCAGTGCGTATATAATATATCCAGGAGTGTTATACCCCTGTAACACACAGTGCGTACATAATATATCCAGGAGTGTTATACCCCTGTAACACACAGTGTGTATATAATATATCCAGGAGTGTTATACCCCTGTAACACACAGTGTGTATATAATATATCCAGGAGTGTTATACCCCTGTAACACACAGTGTGTATATAATATATCCAGGAGTGTTATACCCCTGTAACGCACGGTGTATATATAATATATCCAGGAGTGTTATACCCCTGTAACAGACAGTGTGTATATAATATATCCAGGAGTGTTACACCCCTGTAACACACAGTGTGTATATAATATATCCAGGAGTGTTACACCCCTGTAACACACAGTGTGTATATAATATATCCAGGAGTGTTATACCGCTGTAACACACAGTGTGTATATAATATATCCATGAGTGTTATTCCCCTGTAACACACAGTGTGTATATAATATATCCAGGAGTGTTATACCCCTGTAACACACAGTGTGTATATAATATATCCAGGAGTGTTATACCCCTGTAAAACACAGTGTGTATATAATATATCCAGGAGTGTTATACCCCTGTAACACACAGTGTGTATATAATATATCCAGGAGTGTTATACCCCTGTAACACACAGTGTGTACATAATATATCCAGGAGTGTTATACCCCTGTAACGCATGGTGTATATATAATATATCCAGGAGTGTTACACCCCTGTAACACACAGTGTATATATATTATATACAGGAGTGTTATCCCCTGTAACGCACAGTGTGTATATAATATATCCAGGAATGTTATACCCCTGTAACACACAGTGTGTATATAATATATCCAGGAGTGTTACATCCCTGTAACACATAGTGTGTATATAATATATCCAGGAATGTTATATTCTTGTTACATACAGTGAGTACATAATATATCCAGGAGTGTTATACCCCTGTAACACACAGTGTGTATATAATATATCCAGGAGTGTTATACCCCTGGAACACACAGTGTGTATATAATATATCCAGGAGTGTTATACCCCTGTAACACACAGTGTATATATAATATATCCAGGAGTGTTACACCCCTGTAACACACAGTGTGTATATAATATATCCAGGAGTGTTATACCCCTGTAACACACAGTGTATATATAATATATCCAGGAGTGTTATACCCCTGTAACACACAGTGTGTATATAATATATCCAGGAGTGTTATACCCCTGTAACACACAGTGTGTCTATAATATATCCAGGCGTGTTATACCCCTGTAACACACAGTGTGTATATAATATATCCAGGAGTGTTACACCCCTGTAACACACAGTGTGCATACAATATATCCATGAGTGTTATACCCTTGTAACACACAGTGTGTATATAATATATCCAGGAGTGTTATACCCCTGTAACACACAGTGTGTATATAATATATCCAGGAGTGTTACACCCCTGTAACACACAGTGTGTATATAATATACCCAGGAGTGTTATACCGCTGTAACACACAGTGTGTATATAATATATCCAGGAGTGTTATACCCCTGTAACACACAGTGTGTATATAATATATCCAGGAGTGTTATACCCCTGTAACACACAGTGTGTATATAATATATCCAGGAGTGTTATACCCCTGTAACACACAGTGTGTATATAATATATCCAGGAGTGTTATACCCCTGTAACACACAGTGTGTATATAATATATCCAGGAGTGTTATACCCCTGTAACACACAGTGTGTATATAATATATCCAGGAGTGTTATACCCCTGTAACACACAGTGTGTGTATAATATATCCAGGGGTGTTATACCCCTGTAACACACAGTGTGTATATAATATATCCAGGAGTGATACACCCCTGTAACACACAGTGTGTATATAATATATCCAGGAGTGGTACAGCCATGTAACGCACAGTGCGTATATAATATATCCAGGAGAGTTATACCCCTGTAACACACAGTGTGTATATAATATATCCAGGAGTGTTACACCCCTGGAACACACAGTGTGTATATAATATATCCAGGAGTGTTATACCCCTGTAACACACAGTGTGTATATAATATATCCAGGAGTGTTATACCCCTGTAACACACAGTGTGTATATAATATATCCAGGAGTGTTACACCCATGTAACGCACAGTGCGTACATAATATATCCAGGAGTGTTATACACCTGTAACACACAGAGCGTATATAATATGTGCAGGAGTGTTACACCCCTGTAACACACAGTGTGTATATAATATATCCAGGAGTGTTACACCCATGTAACGCACAGTGCGTATATAATATATCCAGGAGTGTTACACCCCTGTAACACACAGTGTGTATATAATATATCCAGGAGTGTTATACTCTGTAACACAGTGTGTATATAATATATCCAGGAGTGTTACACCCCTGTAACGCACAGTGCGTATATAATATATCCAGGAGTGTTACACCCCTGTAACACACAGTGTGTATATAATATATCCAGGAGTGTTACACCCCTGTAACACACAGTGCGTATATAATATATCCAGGAGTGTTATACCCCTGTAACGCACAGTGCGTATATAATATATCCAGGAGTGTTACACCCCTGTAACACACAGAGCGTATATAATATGTGCAGGAGTGTTACACCCCTGTAACACACAGTGTGTATATAATATATCCAGGAGTGTTACACCCATGTAATGCACAGTGCGTATATAATATATCCGGGAGTGTTATACCCCTGTAGCACATAGTGTGTATATAATATATCCAGGACTGTTATACCCCTGTAACGCATGGTGTATATAATATATCCAGGAGTGTTACACCCATGTAACGCACAGTGCGTATATATTATATCCAGGAGTGTTATACCCCTGTAACACACAGTGTGTATATAATATATCCAGGAGTGTTACACCCATGTAACACACAGTGCGTATATAATATATCCAGGAGTGTTACACCCATGTAACGCACAGTGCGTATATAATATATCCAGGAGTGTTATACCCCTGTAACGCACAGTGCGTATATAATATATCCAGGAGTGTTACACCCCTGTAACACATAGTGTGTATATAATATATCCAGAGGTGTTACACCCCTGTAACACACAGTGTGTATATAATATATCCAGGAGTGTTACACCCATGTAACGCACAGTGCGTATATAATATATCCAGGAGTGTTATACCCCTGTAACACACAGTGTGTATATAATATATCCAGGAGTGTTATACCCCTGTAACACACAGTGAGTATATAATATATCCAGGAGTGTTACACCCCTGTAACACACAGTGTGTATATAATATATCCAGGAGTGTTATACCCCTGTAACTCACAGTGTGTATATAATATATCCAGGAGTGTTATACCCCTGTAACGCACAGTGTATATATAATATATCCAGGAGTGTTATACCCCTGTAACACACAGTGAGTATATAATATATCCAGGAGTGTTACACCCATGTAACACACAGTGCGTATATAATATATCCAGGAGTGTTATACACCTGTAACGCGCAGTGCGTATATAATATATCCAGGAGTGTTATACCCCTGTAACACACAGTGTGTATATAATATATCCAGGAGTGTTATACCCCTGTAACACACAGTGTGTATATAATATATCCAGGAGTGTTATACCCCTGTAACACACAGTGTGTATATAATATATCCAGGAGTGTTATACCCTTGTAACACATAGTGTGTATATAATATATCCAGGAGTGTTACACCCCTGTAACACACAGTGTGTATATAATATATCCAGGAGTGTTATACCCCTGTAACACACAGTGTGTATATAATATATCCAGGAGTGTTATACCCCTTTAACACACAGTGTGTATATAATATATCCAGGAGTGTTACACCCATGTAACACACAGTGTGTATATAATATATCCAGGAGTGTTATACCCCTGTAACACACAGTGTGTATATAATATATCCAGGAGTGTTATACCCCTGTAACACACAGTGTGTATATAATATATCCAGGAGTGTTATACCCCTGTAACACACAGTGTGTATATAATATATCCAGGAGTGTTATACCCCTGTAACACACAGTGTGTATATAATATATCCAGGAGTGTTATACCCCTGTAACACACAGTGTGTATATAATATATCCAGGAGTGTTATACCCCTGTAACACACAGTGTGTATATAATATATCCAGGAGTGTTATACCCTTGTAACACATAGTGTGTATATAATATATCCAGGAGTGTTACACCCCTGTAACACACAGTGTGTATATAATATATCCAGGAGTGTTATACCCCTGTAACACACAGTGTGTATATAATATATCCAGGAGTGTTACATCCCTGTAACACATAGTGTGTATATAATATATCCAGGAATGTTATATTCTTGTTACATACAGTGAGTACATAATATATCCAGGAGTGTTATACCCCTGTAACACACAGTGTGTATATAATATATCCAGGAGTGTTATACCCCTGTAACACACAGTGTGTATATAATATATCCAGGAGTGTTATACCCCTGTAACACACAGTGTATATATAATATATCCAGGAGTGTTATACCCCTGTAACACACAGTGTGTATATAATATATCCAGGAGTGTTATACCCCTGTAACACACAGTGTGTCTATAATATATCCAGGCGTGTTATACCCCTGTAACACACAGTGTGTATATAATATATCCAGGAGTGTTATACCCCTGTAACACACAGTGTGTATATAATATATCCAGGAGTGTTATACCCTTGTAACACATAGTGTGTATATAATATATCCAGGAGTGTTACACCCCTGTAACACACAGTGTGTATATAATATATCCAGGAATGTTATACCCCTGTAACACACAGTGTGTATATAATATATCCAGGAGTGTTACATCCCTGTAACACATAGTGTGTATATAATATATCCAGGAATGTTATATTCTTGTTACATACAGTGAGTACATAATATATCCAGGAGTGTTATACCCCTGTAACACACAGTGTGTATATAATATATCCAGGAGTGTTATACCCCTGTAACACACAGTGTGTATATAATATATCCAGGAGTGTTATACCCCTGTAACACACAGTGTATATATAATATATGCAGGAGTGTTATACCCCTGTAACACACAGTGTGTATATAATATATCCAGGAGTGTTATACCCCTGTAACACACAGTGTGTATATAATATATCCAGGAGTGTTACATCCCTGTAACACATAGTGTGTATATAATATATCCAGGAATGTTATATTCTTGTTACATACAGTGAGTACATAATATATCCGGGAGTGTTATACCCCTGTAGCACATAGTGTGTATATAATATATCCAGGACTGTTATACCCCTGTAACGCATGGTGTATATAATATATCCAGGAGTGTTACACCCATGTAACGCACAGTGCGTATATATTATATCCAGGAGTGTTATACCCCTGTAACACACAGTGTGTATATAATATATCCAGGAGTGTTACACCCATGTAACACACAGTGCGTATATAATATATCCAGGAGTGTTACACCCATGTAACGCACAGTGCGTATATAATATATCCAGGAGTGTTATACCCCTGTAACGCACAGTGCGTATATAATATATCCAGGAGTGTTACACCCCTGTAACACATAGTGTGTATATAATATATCCAGAGGTGTTACACCCCTGTAACACACAGTGTGTATATAATATATCCAGGAGTGTTACACCCATGTAACGCACAGTGCGTATATAATATATCCAGGAGTGTTATACCCCTGTAACACACAGTGTGTATATAATATATCCAGGAGTGTTATACCCCTGTAACACACAGTGAGTATATAATATATCCAGGAGTGTTACACCCCTGTAACACACAGTGTGTATATAATATATCCAGGAGTGTTATACCCCTGTAACTCACAGTGTGTATATAATATATCCAGGAGTGTTATACCCCTGTAACGCACAGTGTATATATAATATATCCAGGAGTGTTATACCCCTGTAACACACAGTGAGTATATAATATATCCAGGAGTGTTACACCCATGTAACACACAGTGCGTATATAATATATCCAGGAGTGTTATACACCTGTAACGCGCAGTGCGTATATAATATATCCAGGAGTGTTATACCCCTGTAACACACAGTGTGTATATAATATATCCAGGAGTGTTATACCCCTGTAACACACAGTGTGTATATAATATATCCAGGAGTGTTATACCCCTGTAACACACAGTGTGTATATAATATATCCAGGAGTGTTATACCCTTGTAACACATAGTGTGTATATAATATATCCAGGAGTGTTACACCCCTGTAACACACAGTGTGTATATAATATATCCAGGAGTGTTATACCCCTGTAACACACAGTGTGTATATAATATATCCAGGAGTGTTATACCCCTGTAACACACAGTGTGTATATAATATATCCAGGAGTGTTACACCCATGTAACACACAGTGTGTATATAATATATCCAGGAGTGTTATACCCCTGTAACACACAGTGTGTATATAATATATCCAGGAGTGTTATACCCCTGTAACACACAGTGTGTATATAATATATCCAGGAGTGTTATACCCCTGTAACACACAGTGTGTATATAATATATCCAGGAGTGTTATACCCCTGTAACACACAGTGTGTATATAATATATCCAGGAGTGTTATACCCCTGTAACACACAGTGTGTATATAATATATCCAGGAGTGTTATACCCCTGTAACACACAGTGTGTATATAATATATCCAGGAGTGTTATACCCTTGTAACACATAGTGTGTATATAATATATCCAGGAGTGTTACACCCCTGTAACACACAGTGTGTATATAATATATCCAGGAGTGTTATACCCCTGTAACACACAGTGTGTATATAATATATCCAGGAGTGTTACATCCCTGTAACACATAGTGTGTATATAATATATCCAGGAATGTTATATTCTTGTTACATACAGTGAGTACATAATATATCCAGGAGTGTTATACCCCTGTAACACACAGTGTGTATATAATATATCCAGGAGTGTTATACCCCTGTAACACACAGTGTGTATATAATATATCCAGGAGTGTTATACCCCTGTAACACACAGTGTATATATAATATATCCAGGAGTGTTATACCCCTGTAACACACAGTGTGTATATAATATATCCAGGAGTGTTATACCCCTGTAACACACAGTGTGTCTATAATATATCCAGGCGTGTTATACCCCTGTAACACACAGTGTGTATATAATATATCCAGGAGTGTTATACCCCTGTAACACACAGTGTGTATATAATATATCCAGGAGTGTTATACCCTTGTAACACATAGTGTGTATATAATATATCCAGGAGTGTTACACCCCTGTAACACACAGTGTGTATATAATATATCCAGGAATGTTATACCCCTGTAACACACAGTGTGTATATAATATATCCAGGAGTGTTACATCCCTGTAACACATAGTGTGTATATAATATATCCAGGAATGTTATATTCTTGTTACATACAGTGAGTACATAATATATCCAGGAGTGTTATACCCCTGTAACACACAGTGTGTATATAATATATCCAGGAGTGTTATACCCCTGTAACACACAGTGTGTATATAATATATCCAGGAGTGTTATACCCCTGTAACACACAGTGTATATATAATATATGCAGGAGTGTTATACCCCTGTAACACACAGTGTGTATATAATATATCCAGGAGTGTTATACCCCTGTAACACACAGTGTGTCTATAATATATCCAGGCGTGTTATACCCCTGTAACACACAGTGTGCATACAATATATCCATGAGTGTTATACCCTTGTAACACATAGTGTGTATATAATATATACAGGAGTGTTACACCCCTGTAACACACAGTGTGTATATCATGTATCCAGGAGTGTTATACCCCTGTAACACACAGTGTGTATATAATATATCCAGGAGTGTTATACCCCTGTAACACACAGTGTGTATATAATATATCCAGGAGTGTTATACCCCTGTAACACACAGTGTGTATATAATATATCCAGGAGTGTTATACCCCTGTAACACACAGTGTGTATATAATATATCCAGGAGTGTTATACCCCTGTAACACACAGTGTGTATATAATATATCCAGGAGTGTTATACCCCTGTAACACACAGTGTGTATATAATATATCCAGGAGTGTTATACCCCTGTAACACACAGTGTGTATATAATATATCCAGGAGTGTTACACCCCTGTAACACACAGTGTGTATATAATATATCCAGGAGTGTTATACCCCTGTAACACACAGTGTGTGTATAATATATCCAGGGGTGTTATACCCCTGTAACACACAGTGTGTATATAATATATCCAGGAGTGATACACCCCTGTAACACACAGTGTGTATATAATATATCCAGGAGTGGTACAACCATGTAACGCACAGTGCGTATATAATATATCCAGGAGAGTTATACCCCTGTAACACACAGTGTGTATATAATATATCCAGGAGTGTTACACCCCTGGAACACACAGTGTGTATATAATATATCCAGGAGTGTTATACCCCTGTAACACACAGTGTGTATATAATATATCCAGGAGTGTTATACCCCTGTAACACACAGTGTGTATATAATATATCCAGGAGTGTTACACCCATGTAACGCACAGTGCGTACATAATATATCCAGGAGTGTTATACACCTGTAACACACAGAGCGTATATAATATGTGCAGGAGTGTTACACCCCTGTAACACACAGTGTGTATATAATATATCCAGGAGTGTTACACCCATGTAACGCACAGTGCGTACATAATATATCCAGGAGTGTTATACACCTGTAACACACAGAGCGTATATAATATGTGCAGGAGTGTTACACCCCTGTAACACACAGTGTGTATATAATATATCCAGGAGTGTTACACCCATGTAACGCACACTGTGTATATAATATATCCAGGAGTGTTACACCCCTGTAACACACAGTGTGTATATAATATATCCGGGAGTGTTACACCCCTGTAACGCACAGTGTGTATATAATATATCCAGGAGAGTTATACCCCTGTAACACACAGTGTGTATATAATATATCCAGGAGTGTTATACCCCTGTAACACACAGTGTGTATATAATATATCCAGGAGTGTTATACCCCTGTAACACACAGTGTGTATATAATATATCCAGGAGTGTTATACCCCTGTAACACACAGTGTGTATATAATATATCCAGGAGTGTTACACCCCTGTAACACAGTGTGTATATAATATATCCAGGAGTGTTACACCCCTGTAACACACAGTGTGTATATAATATATCCAGGAGTGTTATACCCCTGTAACACACAGTGTGTATATAATATATCCAGGAGTGTTACACCCCTGTAACAGACAGTGTGTATATAATATATCCTGGAGTGTTATACCCCTGTAACACACAGTGTGTATATAATATATCCAGGAGTGTTATACCCCTGTAACACACAGTGTGTATATAATATATCCAGGAGTGTTATACCCCTGTAACGCACAGTGTGTATATAATATATCCAGGAGTGTTACACCCCTGTAACACACAGTGTGTATATAATATATCCAGGAGTGTTACACCCCTGTAACAGACAGTGTGTATATAATATATCCTGGAGTGTTATACCCCTGTAACACACAGTGTGTATATAATATATCCAGGAGTGTTATACCCCTGTAACACACAGTGTGTATATAATATATCCAGGAGTGTTACACCCATGTAACGCACACTGTGTATATAATATATCCAGGAGTGTTACACCCCTGTAACACGCAGTGTGTATATAATATATCCAGGAGTGTTATACCCCTGTAACACACAGTGTTTATAATATAATATATCCAGGAGTGTTATACCCCTGTAACACACAGAGCGTATATAATATGTGCAGGAGTGTTACACCCCTGTAACACACAGTGTGTATATAATATATCCAGGAGTGTTACACCCATGTAACGCACAGTGCGTATATAATATATCCAGGAGTGTTACACCCATGTAACGCACAGTGCGTATATAATATATCCAGGAGTGTTACACCCCTGTAACACACAGTGTGTATATAATATATCCAGGAGTGTTATACTCTGTAACACAGTGTGTATATAATATATCCAGGAGTGTTACACCCCTGTAACGCACAGTGCGTATATAATATATCCAGGAGTGTTACACCCCTGTAACACACAGTGTGTATATAATATATCCAGGAGTGTTACACCCCTGTAACACACAGTGCGTATATAATATATCCAGGAGTGTTATACCCCTGTAACGCACAGTGCGTATATAATATATCCAGGAGTGTTACACCCCTGTAACACACAGAGCGTATATAATATGTGCAGGAGTGTTACACCCCTGTAACACACAGTGTGTATATAATATATCCAGGAGTGTTACACCCATGTAATGCACAGTGCGTATATAATATATCCGGGAGTGTTATACCCCTGTAGCACATAGTGTGTATATAATATATCCAGGACTGTTATACCCCTGTAACGCATGGTGTATATAATATATCCAGGAGTGTTACACCCATGTAACGCACAGTGCGTATATATTATATCCAGGAGTGTTATACCCCTGTAACACACAGTGTGTATATAATATATCCAGGAGTGTTACACCCATGTAACACACAGTGCGTATATAATATATCCAGGAGTGTTACACCCATGTAACGCACAGTGCGTATATAATATATCCAGGAGTGTTATACCCCTGTAACGCACAGTGCGTATATAATATATCCAGGAGTGTTACACCCCTGTAACACATAGTGTGTATATAATATATCCAGAGGTGTTACACCCCTGTAACACACAGTGTGTATATAATATATCCAGGAGTGTTACACCCATGTAACGCACAGTGCGTATATAATATATCCAGGAGTGTTATACCCCTGTAACACACAGTGTGTATATAATATATCCAGGAGTGTTATACCCCTGTAACACACAGTGAGTATATAATATATCCAGGAGTGTTACACCCCTGTAACACACAGTGTGTATATAATATATCCAGGAGTGTTATACCCCTGTAACTCACAGTGTGTATATAATATATCCAGGAGTGTTATACCCCTGTAACGCACAGTGTATATATAATATATCCAGGAGTGTTATACCCCTGTAACACACAGTGAGTATATAATATATCCAGGAGTGTTACACCCATGTAACACACAGTGCGTATATAATATATCCAGGAGTGTTATACACCTGTAACGCGCAGTGCGTATATAATATATCCAGGAGTGTTATACCCCTGTAACACACAGTGTGTATATAATATATCCAGGAGTGTTATACCCCTGTAACACACAGTGTGTATATAATATATCCAGGAGTGTTATACCCCTGTAACACACAGTGTGTATATAATATATCCAGGAGTGTTATACCCCTGTAACACACAGTGTGTATATAATATATCCAGGAGTGTTATACCCCTGTAACACACAGTGTGTATATAATATATCCAGGAGTGTTATACCCCTGTAACACACAGTGTGTATATAATATATCCAGGAGTGTTATACCCTTGTAACACATAGTGTGTATATAATATATCCAGGAGTGTTACACCCCTGTAACACACAGTGTGTATATAATATATCCAGGAGTGTTATACCCCTGTAACACACAGTGTGTATATAATATATCCAGGAGTGTTACATCCCTGTAACACATAGTGTGTATATAATATATCCAGGAATGTTATATTCTTGTTACATACAGTGAGTACATAATATATCCAGGAGTGTTATACCCCTGTAACACACAGTGTGTATATAATATATCCAGGAGTGTTATACCCCTGTAACACACAGTGTGTATATAATATATCCAGGAGTGTTATACCCCTGTAACACACAGTGTATATATAATATATCCAGGAGTGTTATACCCCTGTAACACACAGTGTGTATATAATATATCCAGGAGTGTTATACCCCTGTAACACACAGTGTGTCTATAATATATCCAGGCGTGTTATACCCCTGTAACACACAGTGTGTATATAATATATCCAGGAGTGTTATACCCCTGTAACACACAGTGTGTCTATAATATATCCAGGCGTGTTATACCCCTGTAACACACAGTGTGTATATAATATATCCAGGAGTGTTATACCCCTGTAACACACAGTGAGTACATAATATATCCAGGAGTGTTATACCCCTGTAACACACAGTGTGTATATAATATATCCAGGAGTGTTATACCCCTGTAACACACAGTGTGTATATAATATATCCAGGAGTGTTATACCCCTGTAACACACAGTGTATATATAATATATGCAGGAGTGTTATACCCCTGTAACACACAGTGTGTATATAATATATCCAGGAGTGTTATACCCCTGTAACACACAGTGTGTCTATAATATATCCAGGCGTGTTATACCCCTGTAACACACAGTGTGCATACAATATATCCATGAGTGTTATACCCTTGTAACACATAGTGTGTATATAATATATACAGGAGTGTTACACCACTGTAACACACAGTGTGTATATCATGTATCCAGGAGTGTTATACCCCTGTAACACACAGTGTGTATATAATATATCCAGGAGTGTTATACCCCTGTAACACACAGTGTGTATATAATATATCCAGGAGTGTTATACCCCTGTAACACACAGTGTGTATATAATATATCCAGGAGTGTTATACCCCTGTAACACACAGTGTGTATATAATATATCCAGGAGTGTTATACCCCTGTAACACACAGTGTGTATATAATATATCCAGGAGTGTTATACCCCTGTAACACACAGTGTGTATATAATATATCCAGGAGTGTTATACCCCTGTAACACACAGTGTGTATATAATATATCCAGGAGTGTTACACCCCTGTAACACACAGTGTGTATATAATATATCCAGGAGTGTTATACCCCTGTAACACACAGTGTGTATATAATATATCCAGGAGTGTTACACCCCTGTAACACACAGTGTGTATATAATATATCCAGGAGTGTTATACCCCTGTAACACACAGTGTGTATATAATATATCCAGGAGTGTTATACCCCTGTAACACACAGTGTGTATATAATATATCCAGGAGTGTTATACCCCTGTAACACACAGTGTGTGTATAATATATCCAGGGGTGTTATACCCCTGTAACACACAGTGTGTATATAATATATCCAGGAGTGATACACCCCTGTAACACACAGTGTGTATATAATATATCCAGGAGTGGTACAACCATGTAACGCACAGTGCGTATATAATATATCCAGGAGAGTTATACCCCTGTAACACACAGTGTGTATATAATATATCCAGGAGTGTTACACCCCTGGAACACACAGTGTGTATATAATATATCCAGGAGTGTTATACCCCTGTAACACACAGTGTGTATATAATATATCCAGGAGTGTTATACCCCTGTAACACACAGTGTGTATATAATATATCCAGGAGTGTTACACCCATGTAACGCACAGTGCGTACATAATATATCCAGGAGTGTTATACACCTGTAACACACAGAGCGTATATAATATGTGCAGGAGTGTTACACCCCTGTAACACACAGTGTGTATATAATATATCCAGGAGTGTTACACCCATGTAACGCACAGTGCGTACATAATATATCCAGGAGTGTTATACACCTGTAACACACAGAGCGTATATAATATGTGCAGGAGTGTTACACCCCTGTAACACACAGTGTGTATATAATATATCCAGGAGTGTTACACCCATGTAACGCACACTGTGTATATAATATATCCAGGAGTGTTACACCCCTGTAACACACAGTGTGTATATAATATATCCGGGAGTGTTACACCCCTGTAACGCACAGTGTGTATATAATATATCCAGGAGAGTTATACCCCTGTAACACACAGTGTGTATATAATATATCCAGGAGTGTTATACCCCTGTAACACACAGTGTGTATATAATATATCCAGGAGTGTTATACCCCTGTAACACACAGTGTGTATATAATATATCCAGGAGTGTTATACCCCTGTAACACACAGTGTGTATATAATATATCCAGGAGTGTTACACCCCTGTAACACAGTGTGTATATAATATATCCAGGAGTGTTACACCCCTGTAACACACAGTGTGTATATAATATATCCAGGAGTGTTATACCCCTGTAACACACAGTGTGTATATAATATATCCAGGAGTGTTACACCCCTGTAACACACAGTGTGTATATAATATATCCAGGAGTGTTATACCCCTGTAACACACAGTGTGTATATAATATATCCAGGAGTGTTACACCCCTGTAACACACAGTGTGTATATAATATATCCTGGAGTGTTATACCCCTGTAACACACAGTGTGTATATAATATATCCAGGAGTGTTATACCCCTGTAACACACAGTGTGTATATAATATATCCAGGAGTGTTACACCCATGTAACGCACACTGTGTATATAATATATCCAGGAGTGTTACACCCCTGTAACACGCAGTGTGTATATAATATATCCAGGAGTGTTATACCCCTGTAACACACAGTGTTTATAATATAATATATCCAGGAGTGTTATACCCCTGTAACACACAGTGTGTATATAATATATCCAGGAGAGTTATACCCCTGTAACACGCAGTGTGTATATAATATATCCAGGAGTGTTATACCCCTGTAACACACAGTGTGTATATAATATATCCAGGAGTGTTATACCCCTGTAACACACAGTGTGTATATAATATATCCAGGAGAGTTATACCCCTGTAACACACAGTGTGTATATAATATATCCAGGAGTGTTACACCCCTGTAACACACAGTGTGTATATAATATATCCAGGAGTGTTATACCCCTGTAACACACAGTGTGTATATAATATATCCAGGAGTGTTACACCCCTGTAATACACAGTGTGTATATAATATATCCAGGAGTGTTATACCCCTGTAACACACAGTGTGTATATAATATATCCAGGAGAGTTATACCCCTGTAACACGCAGTGTGTATATAATATATCCAGGAGTGTTATACCCCTGTAACACACAGTGAGTATATAATATATCCAGGAGTGTTACACCCCTGTAACACACAGTGTGTATATAATATATCCAGGAGTGTTACATCCCTGTAACACACAGTGTGTATATAATATATCCAGGAGTGTTATACCCCTGTAACACACAGTGTGTATATAATATATCCAGGAGTGTTACACCCATGTAACACACAGTGTGTATATAATATATCCAGGAGTGTTATACCCCTGTAACGCACAGTGTGTATATAATATATCCAGGAGTGTTATACCCCTGTAACGCACAGTGTGTATATAATATATCCAGGAGTGTTACACCCCTGTAACACACAGTGTGTATATAATATATCCAGGAGTGTTATACCCCTGTAACACACAGTGTGTATATAATATATCCAGGAGTGTTATACCCCTGTAACACACAGTGTGTATATAATATATCCAGGAGTGTTACACCCCTGTAACACACAGTGTGTATATAATATATCCAGGAGTGTTATACCCCTGTAACACACAGTGTGTATATAATATATCCAGGAGTGTTACACCCCTGTAATACACAGTGTGTATATAATATATCCAGGAGTGTTATACCCCTGTAACACACAGTGTGTATATAATATATCCAGGAGTGTTATACCCCTGTAACACACAGTGTGTATATAATATATCCAGGAGTGTTATACCCCTGTAACACACAGTGTGTATATAATATATCCGGGAGTGTTATACCCCTGTAACACACAGTGTGTATATAATATATCCAGGAGTGTTACACCCCTGTAACACACAGTGTGTATATAATATATCCAGGAGTGTTATACCCCTGTAACACACAGTGTGTATATAATATATCCAGGAGTGTTATACCCCTGTAACACACAGTGTGTCTATAATATATCCAGGAGTGTTATACCCCTGTAACACACAGTGTGTATATAATATATCCAGGAGTGTTATACCCCTGTAACACACAGTGTGTATATAATATATCCAGGAGTGTTACACCCATGTAACACACAGTGTGTATATAATATATCCAGGAGTGTTATACCCCTGTAACACACAGTGTGTATATAATATATCCAGGAGTGTTACACCCCTGTAACACACAGTGTGTATATAATATATCCAGGAGTGTTACACCCCTGTAACACACAGTGTGTATATAATATATCCAGGAGTGTTATACCCCTGTAACGCACAGTGCGTATATATTATATCCAGGAGTGTTTTACCCCTGTAACACACAGTGTGTATATAATATATCCAGGAGTGTTACACCCATGTAACACACAGTGCGTATATAATATATCCAGGAGTGTTACACCCATGTAACGCACAGTGCGTATATAATATATCCAAGAGTGTTATACCCCTGAAACACACAGTCTGTATATAATATATCCAGGAGTGTTATACCCCTGTAACACACAGTGTGTATATAATATATCCAGGAGTGTTATACCCCTGTAACACACGGTGTGTATATAATATATCCAGGAGTGTTACACCCCTGTAACACACAGTGAGTAAAAATATATCCAGGAGTGTTACACCCCTGTAACACACAGTGTGTATATAATATATCCAGGAGTGTTATACCCCTGTAACACACAGTGTGTATATAATATATCCAGGAGTGTTACACCCATGTAACACACAGGGCGTATATAATATATCCAGGAGTGTTATACCCCTGTAACACACAGAGCGTATATAATATATCCAGGAGTGTTACACCCCTGTAACACACAGTGTGTATATAATATATCCAGGAGTGTTATACCCCTGTAACACACAGTGTGTATATAATATATCCAGGAGTGTTACACCCATGTAACACACAGTGCGTATATAATATATCCAGGAGTGTTATACCCCTGTAACGCGCAGTGCGTATATAATATATCCAGGAGTGTTACACCCCTGTAACACACAGTGTATATATATTATATACAGGAGTGTTATCCCCTGTAACGCACGGTGTATAGATAATATATCCAGGAGTGTTATACTCTGTAACACACAGTGTGTATATAATATAACCAGGAGTGTTATACCCCTGTAACACACAGTGTGTATATAATATATCCAGGAGTGTTATACCCCTGTAACACACAGTGTGTATATAATATATCCAGGAGTGTTATACCCCTGTAACACACAGTGTGTATATAATATATCCAGGAGTGTTATACCCCTGTAACACACAGTGTGTATATAATATATCCAGGAGGGTTACACCCCTGTAACACACAGTGTGTATATAATATATCCAGGAGTGTTACACCCCTGTAACACACAGTGTGTATATAATATATCCAGGAGTGTTACACCCCTGTAACACACAGTGTGTATATAATATATCCAGGAGTGTTATACCCCTGTAACACACAGTGTGTATATAATATATCCAGGAGTGTTATACCCCTGTAACACACAGTGTGTATATAATATATCCAGGAGTGTTATACCCCTGTAACACACAGTGTGTATATAATATATCCAGGAGTGTTATACCCCTGTAACACACAGTGTGTATATAATATATCCAGGAGTGTTATACCCCTGTAACACACAGTGTGTATATAATATATCCAGGAGTGTTACACCCCTGTAACACACAGTGTGTATATAATATATCCAGGAGTGTTACACCCCTGTAACACACAGTGTGTATATAATATATCCAGGAGTGTTATACCCCTGTAACACACAGTGTGTATATAATATATCCAGGAGTGTTATACCCCTGTAACACACAGTGTGTATATAATATATCCAGGAGTGTTATACCCCTGTAACACACAGTGTGTATATAATATATCCAGGAGTGTTATACCCCTGTAACACACAGTGTGTATATAATATATCCAGGAGTGTTATACCACTGTAACACACAGTGTGTATATAATATATCCAGGAGTGTTATACCCCTGTAACACACAGTGTGTATATAATATATCCAGGAGTGTTATACCCCTGTAACACACAGTGTGTATATAATATATACAGGAGTGTTATACCCCTGTAACACACAGTGTGTATATAATATATCCAGGAGTGTTATACCCCTGTAACACACAGTGTGTATATAATATATCCAGGAGTGTTATACCCCTGTAACACACAGTGTGTATATAATATATCCAGGAGTGTTATACCCCTGTAACACACAGTGTGTATATAATATATCCAGGAGTGTTATACCCCTGTAACACACAGTGTGTATATAATATATCCAGGAGTGTTACACCCCTGTAACACACAGTGTGTATATAATATATCCAGGAGTGTTATACCCCTGTAACACAGTGTGTATATAATATATCCAGGAGTGTTATACCCCTGTAACACACAGTGTGTATATAATATATCCAGGAGTGTTACACCCCTGTAACACACAGTGTGTATATAATATATCCAGGAGTGTTACACCCCTGTAACACACAGTGTGTATATAATATATCCAGGAGTGTTATACCCCTGTAACACACAGTGTGTATATAATATATCCAGGAGTGTTATACCCCTGTAACACACAGTGTGTATATAATATATCCAGGAGTGTTATACCCCTGTAACACACAGTGTGTATATAATATATCCAGGAGTGTTACACCCCTGTAACACACAGTGTGTATATAATATATCCAGGAATGTTATACCCCTGTAACACACAGTGTGTATATAATATATCCAGGAGTGTTATACTCTGTAACACACAGTGTGTATATAATATATCCAGGAGTGTTACACCCCTGTAACACACAGTGTGTATATAATATATCCAGGAGTGTTACACCCCTGTAACACACAGTGTGTATATAATATATCCAGGAGTGTTACACCCCTGTAACACACAGTGTGTATATAATATATCCAGGAGTGTTATACCCCTGTAACACACAGTGTGTATATAATATATCCAGGAGTGTTATACCCCTGTAACACACAGTGTGTATATAATATATCCAGGAGTGTTATACCCCTGTAACACACAGTGTGTATATAATATATCCAGGAGTGTTACACCCCTGTAACACACAGTGCGTATATAATATATCCAGGAGTGTTATACCCCTGTAACACACAGTGTGTATATAATATATACAGGAATGTTATACCCCTGTTACACACAGTGTGTACATAATATATCCAGGAGTGTTATACCCCTGTAACACACAGTGTGTATATAATATATCCAGGAGTGTTATACCCCTGTAACACACAGTGTGTATATAATATATCCAGGAGTGTTATACCCCTGTAACACAGTGTGTATATAATATATCCAGGAGTGTTATACCCCTGTAACACACAGTGTGTATATAATATATCCAGGAGTGTTACACCCCTGTAACACACAGTGTGTATATAATATATACAGGAATGTTATACCCCTGTTACACACAGTGTGTACATAATATATCCAGGAGTGTTATACCCCTGTAACACACAGTGTGTATATAATATATCCAGGAGTGTTATACCCCTGTAACACACAGTGTGTATATAATATATCCAGGAGTGTTATACCCCTGTAACACAGTGTGTATATAATATATCCAGGAGTGTTATACCCCTGTAACGCACAGTGTGTATATAATATATCCAGGAATGTTATACCCCTGTAACACACAGTGTGTATATAATATATCCAGGAGTGTTACACCACTGTTACACACAGTGTGTATATAATATATCCAAGCGTGTTATACCCCTGTAACACACAGTGTGCATACAATATATCCATGAGTGTTATACCCTTGTAACACACAGTGTGTATATAATATATCCATGAGTGTCATACCCTTGTAACACATAGTGTGTATATAATATATCCAGGAGTGTTATACCCCTGTAACACACAGTGTGAATATAATATATCCAGGAGTGTTATACCCCTCTAACACACAGTGTGTATATAATATATCCAGGAATGTTATACCCCTGTTACACACAGTGTGTATATAATATATCCAGGAGTGTTATACCCCTGTAACACACAGAGCGTATATAATATATCCAGGAGTGTTACACCCCTGTAACACACAGTGTGTATATAATATATCCAGGAGTGTTATACCCCTGTAACACACAGTGTGTATATAATATATCCAGGAGTGTTACACCCCTGTAACACACAGTGTGTATATAATATATCCAGGAGTGTTACACCCCTGGAACACACAGTGCGTACATAATATATCCAGGAGTGTTACACCCATGTAACACACAGTGTGTATATAATATATCCAGGAGTGTTACACCCCTGTAACACACAGTGTGTATATAATATATCCAGGAGTGTTATACCCCTGTAACACACAGTGTGTATATAATATATCCAGGAGTGTTATACCCCTGTAACACACAGTGTGTATATAATATATCCAGGAGTGTTATACCCCTGTAACACATAGTGTGTATATAATACATCCAGGAGTGTTACACCCCTGTAACACACAGTGTGTATATAATATATCCAGGAGTGTTATACCCCTGTAACACACAGTGTGTATATAATATATCCAGGAGTGTTACACCCCTGGAACACACAGTGCGTATATAATATATCCAGGAGTGTTACACCCCTGTAACACACAGTGTGTATATAATATATCCAGGAGTGTTACACCCATGTAACACACAGTGTGTATATAATATATCCAGGAGTGTTACACCCATGTAACACACAGTGTGTATATAATATATCCAGGAGTGTTACACCCCTGTAACACACAGTGTGTATATAATATATCCAGGAGTGTTATACCCCTGTAACACACAGTGTGTATATAATATATCCAGGAGTGTTACACCCCTGTAACACACAGTGTGTATATAATATATCCAGGAGTGTTATACCCCTGTAACACACAGTGTGTATATAATATATCCAGGAGTGTTATACCCCTGTAACACACAGTGTGTATATAATATATCCAGGAGTGTTATACCCCTGTAACACACAGTGTGTATATAATATATCCAGGAGTGTTACACCCCTGTAACACACAGTGTGTATATAATATATCCAGGAGTGTTACACCCATGTAACACACAGTGTGTATATAATATATCCAGGAGTGTTACACCCATGTAACACACAGTGTGTATATAATATATCCAGCAGTGTTACACCCCTGTAACACACAGTGTGTATATAATATATCCAGGAGTGTTATACCCCTGTAACACACAGTGTGTATACAATATATCCATGAGTGTTATACCCCTGTAACACACAGTGTGTATATAATATATCCAGGAGTGTTATACCCCTGTAACACACAGTGCGTATATAATATATCCAGGAGTGTTATACCCCTGTAACACACAGTGTGTATATAATATATCCAGGAGTGTTACACCCCTGTAACACACAGTGTGTATATAATATATCCAGGAGTGTTACACCCCTGTAACACACAGTGTGTATATAATATATCCAGGAGTGTTACACCCCTGTAACACACAGTGTGTATATAATATATCCAGGAGTGTTACACCCCTGTAACACACAGTGTGTATATAATATATCCAGGAGTGTTACACCCCTGTAACACACAGTGTGTATATAATATATCCAGGAGTGTTATACCCCTGTAACACACAGTGTGTATATAATATATCCAGGAGTGTTATACCCCTGTAACACACATTGTGTATATAATATATCCAGGAGTGTTACCCCTGTAACACACAGTGTGCATATAATATATCCAGGAGTGTTATACCCCTGTAACACACAGTGTGTATATAATATATCCAGGAGTGTTATACCCCTGTAACACACAGTGTGTATATAATATATCCAGGAGTGTTACACCCCTGTAACACACAGTGTGTATATAATATATCCAGGAGTGTTATACCCCTGTAACACACAGTGTGTATATAATATATCCAGGAGTGTTATACCCCTGTAACACACAGTGTGTATATAATATATCCAGGAGTGTTATACCCCTGTAACACACAGTGTGTATATAATATATCCAGGAGTGTTATACCCCTGTAACACACATTGTGTATATAATATATCCAGGAGTGTTACCCCTGTAACACACAGTGTGTATATAATATATCCAGGAGGGTTACACCCCTGTAACACACTGTGCGTATATAATATATCCAGGAGTGTTACACCCCTGTAACACACAGTGTGTATATAATATATCCAGGAGTGTTATACCCCTGTAACACACAGTGTGTATATAATACATCCAGGAGTGTTATACCCCTGTAACACACAGTGTGTATATAATATATGCAGGAGTGTTATACCCCTGTAACACACAGTGTGTATATAATATATCCAGGAGTGTTACACCCCTGTAACACACAGTGTGTATATAATATATCCAGGAGTGTTATACCCCTGTAACACACAGTGTGTATATAATACATCCAGGAGTGTTATACCCCTGTAACACACAGTGTGTATATAATATATCCAGGAGTGTTATACCCCTGTAACACACAGTGTGTATATAATATATCCAGGAGTGTTATACCCCTGTAACACACAGTGTGTATATAATATATCCAGGAGTGTTATACCCCTGTAACACACAGTGTGTATATAATATATCCAGGAGTGTTATACCCCTGTAACACAGTGTGTATATAATATATCCAGGAGTGTTATACCCCTGTAACGCACAGTGTGTATATAATATATCCAGGAATGTTATACCCCTGTAACACACAGTGTGTATATAATATATCCAGGAGTGTTACACCACTGTTACACACAGTGTGTATATAATATATCCAAGCGTGTTATACCCCTGTAACACACAGTGTGCATACAATATATCCATGAGTGTTATACCCTTGTAACACACAGTGTGTATATAATATATCCATGAGTGTCATACCCTTGTAACACATAGTGTGTATATAATATATCCAGGAGTGTTATACCCCTGTAACACACAGTGTGAATATAATATATCCAGGAGTGTTATACCCCTCTAACACACAGTGTGTATATAATATATCCAGGAATGTTATACCCCTGTTACACACAGTGTGTATATAATATATCCAGGAGTGTTATACCCCTGTAACACACAGAGCGTATATAATATATCCAGGAGTGTTACACCCCTGTAACACACAGTGTTTATATAATATATCCAGGAGTGTTATACCCCTGTAACACACAGTGTGTATATAATATATCCAGGAGTGTTACACCCCTGTAACACACAGTGTGTATATAATATATCCAGGAGTGTTACACCCCTGTAACACACAGTGTGTATATAATATATCCAGGAGTGTTACACCCCTGTAACACACAGTGTGTATATAATATATCCAGGAGTGTTATACCCCTGTAACACACAGTGTGTATATAATATATCCAGGAGTGTTATACCCCTGTAACACACAGTGTGTATATAATATATCCAGGAGTGTTACACCCCTGTAACACAGTGTGTATATAATATATCCAGGAGTGTTATACACCTGTAACACACAGTGTGTATATAATATATCCAGGAGTGTTATACCCCTGTAACACACAGTGTGTATATAATATATCCAGGAGTGTTACACCCCTGTAACACACAGTGTGTATATAATATATCCAGGAGTGTTATACCCCTGGAACACACAGTGCGTACATAATATATCCAGGAGTGTTACACCCCTGTAACACACAGTGTGTATATAATATATCCAGGAGTGTTACACCCATGTAACGCACAGTGTGTATATAATATATCCAGGAGTGTTATACCCCTGTAACACACAGTGTGTATATAATATATCCAGGAGTGTTATACCCCTGTAACACATAGTGTGTATATAATACATCCAGGAGTGTTACACCCCTGTAACACACAGTGTGTATATAATATATCCAGGAGTGTTATACCCCTGTAACACACAGTGTGTATATAATATATCCAGGAGTGTTACACCCCTGTAACACACAGTGTGTATATAATATATCCAGGAGTGTTACACCCCTGTAACACACAGTGTGTATATAATATATCCAGGAGTGTTACACCCCTGTAACACACAGTGTGTATATAATATATCCAGGAGAGTTATACCCCTGTAACACACAGTGTGTATATAATATATCCAGGAGTGTTATACCCCTGTAACACACAGTGTGTATATAATATATCCAGGAGTGTTATACCCCTGTAACACACAGTGTGTATATAATATATCCAGGAGTGTTATACCCCTGTAACACACAGTGTGTATATAATATATCCAGGAATGTTACACCACTGTAACACACAGTGTGTATATAATATATCCAGGAGTGTTACACCCCTGTAACACACAGTGTGTATATAATATATCCAGGAGTGTTACACCCCTGTAACACACAGTGTGTATATAATATATCCAGGAGTGTTACACCCCTGTAACACACAGTGTGTATATAATATATCCAGGAGTGTTACACCCCTGTAACACACAGTGTGTATATAATATATCCAGGAGTGTTACACCCCTGTAACACACAGTGTGTATATAATATATCCAGGAGTGTTACACCCCTGTAACACACAGTGTGTATATAATATATCCAGGAGTGTTACACCCCTGTAACACACAGTGTGTATATAATATATCCAGGAGTGTTACACCCCTGTAACACACAGTGTGTATATAATATATCCAGGAGTGTTATACCCCTGTAACACACAGTGTGTATATAATATATCCAGGAGTGTTATACCCCTGTAACACACATTGTGTATATAATATATCCAGGAGTGTTACACCCCTGTAACACACAGTGTGTATATAATATATCCAGGAGTGTTACACCCCTGTAACACACAGTGTGTATATAATATATCCAGGAGTGTTACACCCCTGTAACACACAGTGTGTATATAATATATCCAGGAGTGTTATACCCCTGTAACACACAGTGTGTATATAATATATCCAGGAGTGTTATACCCCTGTAACACACAGTGTGTATATAATATATCCAGGAGTGTTACACCCCTGTAACACACAGTGTGTATATAATATATCCAAGAGTGTTATACCCCTGTAACACACAGTGAGTATATAATATATCCAGGAGTGTTACACCCATGTAACACACAGTGTGTATATAATATATCCAGGAGTGTTACACCCATGTAACACACAGTGTGTATATAATATATCCAGGAGTGTTATACCCATGTAACACACAGTGTGTATATAATATATCCAGGAGTGTTATACCCATGTAACACACAGTGTGTATATAATATATCCAGGAGTGTTACACCCATGTAACACACAGTGTGTATATAATATATCAATGAGTGTTACACCCCTGTAACAGACAGTGTGTATATTATATATCCAGGAGTGTTATACCCCTGTAACACACAGTTTGTATATAATATATCCAGGAGTGTTACACCCCTGTAACACACAGTGTGTATATAATATATCCAGGAGTGTTATACCCCTGTAACACACAGTGTGTATATAATATATCCAGGAGTGTTACACCCCTGTAACACACAGTGTGTATATAATATATCCAGGAGTGTTATACCCCTGTAACACACAGTGTGTATATAATATATCCAGGAGTGTTATACCCCTGTAACACACAGTGTGTATATAATATATCCAGGAGTGTTATACCCCTGTAACACACAGTGTGTATATAATATATCCAGGAGTGTTATACCCCTGTAACACACAGTGTGTATATAATATATCCAGGAGTGTTATACCCCTGTAACACACAGTGTGTATATAATATATCCAGGAGTGTTACACCCCTGTAACGCATGGTGTATATAATATATCCAGGAGTGTTACACCCCTGTAACACACAGTGTGTCTCTAATATATCCAGGAGAGTTATACCCCTGTAACACACAGTGTGTATATAATATATCCAGGAGTGTTATACCCCTGTAACACACAGTGTGTATATAATATATCCAGGAGTGTTATACCCCTGTAACACACAGTGTGTATATAATATATCCAGGAGTGTTATACCCCTGTAACACACAGTGTGTATATAATATATCCAGGAGTGTTACACCCCTGTAACACACAGTGTGTACATAATATATCCAGGAGTGTTACACCCCTGTAACACACAGTGTGTATATAATATATCCAGGAGTGTTATACCCCTGTAACACACAGTGAGTATATAATATATCCAGGAGTGTTATACCCCTGTAACACACAGTGTGTATATAATATATCCAGGAGTGTTACACCCCTGTAACACACAGTGTGTATATAATATATCCAGGAGTGTTACCCCCTAAGTAACACACAGTGTGTATATAATATATCCAGGAGTGTTACACCCCTGTAACACACAGTGTGAATATAATATATCCAGGAGTGTTATACCCCTGTAACACACAGTGTATATATAATATATCCAGGAGTGTTATACCCCTGTAACACACAGTGTGTATATAATATATCCAGGAGTGTTACACCCCTGTAACACACAGTGTGTATATAATATATCCAGGAGTGTTACACCCCTGTAACACACAGTGTGTATATAATATATCCAGGAGTGTTATACCCCTGTAACACACAGTGTGTATATAATATATCCAGGAGTGTTATACCCCTGTAACACACAGTGTGTATATAATATATCCAGGAGTGTTACACCCCTGTAACACACAGTGTGTATATAATATATCCAGGAGTGTTACACCCCTGTAACACACAGTGTGTATATAATATATCCAGGAGTGTTACACCCCTGTAACACACAGTGTGTATATAATATATCCAGGAGTGTTATACCCCTGTAATACACAGTGTGTATATAATATATCCAGGAGTGTTATACCCCTGTAACACACAGTGTGTATATAATATATCCAGGAGTGTTACACCCCTGTAACACACAGTGTGTATATAATATATCCAGGAGTGTTACACCCCTGTAACACACAGTGTGTATATAATATATCCAGGAGTGTTATACCCCTGTAACACACAGTGTGTATATAATATATCCAGGAGTGTTATACCCCTGTAACACACAGTGTGTATATAATATATCCAGGAGTGTTATACCCCTGTAACACACAGTGTGTATATAATATATCCAGGAGTGTTATACCCCTGTAACACACAGTGTGTATATAATATATCCAGGAGTGTTATACCCCTGTAACACACAGTGTGTATATAATATATCCAGGAGTGTTACCCCTGTAACACACAGTGTGTATATAATATATCCAGGAGTGTTATACCCCTGAAACACACAGTGTGTATATAATATATCCAGGAGTGTTATACACCTGCAACACACAGTGTGTATATAATATATCCAGGAGTGTTACACCCCTGTAACACACAGTGAGTATATAATATATCCAGGAGTGTTATACCCCTGTAACACACAGTGTATATATAATATATCCAGGAGTGTTATACCCCTGTAACACACAGTGTGTATATAATATATCCAGGAGTGTTATACCCCTGTAACACACAGTGTGTATATAATATATCCAGGAGTGTTATACCCCTGTAACACACAGTGTGTATATAATATATCCAGGAGTGTTATACCCCTGTAACACACAGTGTGTATATAATATATCCAGGAGTGTTACACCCCTGTAACACACAGTGAGTATATAATATATCCAGGAGTGTTATACCCCTGTAACACACAGTGTGTATATAATATATCCAGGAGTGTTATACCCCTGTAACACACAGTGTGTATATAATATATCCAGGAGTGTTATACCCCTGTAACACACAGTGCGTATATAATATATCCAGGAGTGTTATACCCCTGTAACACACAGTGTGTATATAATATATCCAGGAGTGTTACACCCCTGTAACACACAGTGTGTATATAATATATCCAGGAGTGTTACCCCCCTGTAACACACAGTGTGTATATAATATATCCAGGAGTGTTACACCCCTGTAACACACAGTGTGTATATAATATATCCAGGAGTGTTACACCCATGTAACGCACAGTGTGTATATAATATATCCAGGAGTGTTACACCCCTGTAACACACAGTGTGTATATAATATATCCAGGAGTGTTACCCCCTAAGTAACACACAGTGCGTATATAATATATCCAGGATTGTTACACCCATGTAACGCACAGTGCGTATATAATATATCCAGGAGTGTTATACCCCTGTAACACACAGTGTGTATATAATATATCCAGGAGTGTTATACCCCTGTAACACACAGTGTGTATATAATATATCCAGGAGTGTTACACCCCTGTAACACACAGTGTGTATCTAATATATCCAGGAGTGTTATACCCCTGTAACACACAGTTTCTATATAATATATCCAGGAGTGTTACACCCCTGTAACACACAATGTGTATCTAATATATCCAGGAGTGTTATACCCCTGTAACACACAGTGAGTATATAATATATCCAGGAGTGTTATACCCCTGTAACACACAGTGTGTATATAATATATCCAGGAGTGTTACACCCATGTAACACACGGTGTGTATATAATATATCCAGGAGTGTTATACCCCTGTAACACACAGTGTGTATATAATATATCCAGGAGTGTTATACCCCTGTAACACACAGTGTGTATATAATATATCCAGGAGTGTTATACCCCTGTAACACACAGTGTGTATATAATATATCCAGGAGTGTTATACCCCTGTAACACACAGTGTGTATATAATATATCCAGGAGTGTTATACCCCTGTAACACACAGTGTGTATATAATATATCCAGGAGTGTTACACCCCTGTAACACACAGTGAGTATATAATATATCCAGGAGTGTTATACCCCTGTAACACACAGTGTGTATATAATATATCCAGGAGTGTTATACCCCTGTAACACACAGTGTGTATATAATATATCCAGGAGTGTTACACCCCTGTAACACACAGTGTGTATATAATATATCCAGGAGTGTTACACCCCTGTAACACACAGTGAGTATATAATATATCCAGGAGTGTTACACCCCTGTAACACACAGTGAGTATATAATATATCCAGGAGTGTTACACCCCTGTAACACACAGTGTGTATATAATATATCCAGGAGTGTTACACCCCTGTAACACACAGTGAGTATATAATATATCCAGGAGTGTTATACCCCTGTAACACACAGTGTGTATATAATATATCCAGGAGTGTTACACCCCTGTAACACACAGTGTGTATATAATATATCCAGGAGTGTTACACCCATGTAACGCACAGTGCGTATATAATATATCCAGGAGTGTTATACCCCTGTAACACACAGTGTGTATATAATATATCCAGGAGTGTTATACCCCTGTAACACACAGTGTGTATATAATATATCCAGGAGTGTTACACCCCTGTAACACACAGTGTGTATATAATATATCCAGGAGTGTTATACCCCTGTAACACACAGTGTGTATATAATATATCCAGGAGTGTTATACCCCTGTAACACACAGTGAGTATATAATATATCCAGGAGTGTTACCCCCTAAGTAACACACAGTGCGTATATAATATATCCAGGAGTGTTACACCCATGTAACGCACAGTGCGTATATATTATATCCAGGAGTGTTATACCCCTGTAACACACAGTGCGTATATAATATATCCAGGAGTGTTACACCCATGTAACGCACAGTGCGTATATATTATATCCAGGAGTGTTATACCCCTGTAACACACAGTGTGTATATAATATATCCAGGAGTGTTACACCCATGTAACACACAGTGCGTATATAATATATCCAGGAGTGTTACACCCATGTAACGCACAGTGCGTATATAATATATCCAGGAGTGTTACACCGCTGTAACACACAGTGTGTATATAATATATCCAGGAGTGTTATACCCCTGTAACACACAGTGAGTATATAATATATCCAGGAGTGTTATACCCCTGTAACACACAGTGTGTATATAATATATCCAGGATTGTTACACCCCTGTAACACACAGTGTGTATATAATATATCCAGGAGTGTTATACCCCTGTAACGCGCAGTGCGTATATAATATATCCAGGAGTGTTATACCCCTGTAACACACAGTGCGTACATAATATATCCAGGAGTGTTATACCCCTGTAACACACAGTGTGTATATAATATATCCAGGAGTGTTATACCCCTGTAACACACAGTGTGTATATAATATATCCAGGAGTGTTATACCCCTGTAACGCATGGTGTATATATAATATATCCAGGAGTGTTACACCCCTGTAACACACAGTGTATATATATTATATACAGGAGTGTTATACCCCTGTAACGCACGGTGTATATATAATATATCCAGGAGTGTTATACTCTGTAACACAGTGTGAAAATAATATATCCATGAGTGTTATACCCATGTAACACATAGTGTGTATATAATATATCCAGGAGAGTTACACCCCTGTAACACACAGTGTGTATATAATATATCCAGGAATGTTATACCCCTGTAACACATAGTGTGTATATAATATATCCAGGAGTGTTATACCCCTGTAACACACGGTGTGTATATAATATATCCAGGAATGTTATACCCCTGTAACACATAGTGTGTATATAATATATCCAGGTGTGTTATACCCCTGTTACACACAGTGTGTACATAATATATCCGGGAGTGCTACACCCCTGTAACACACAGTGTGTATATAATATATCCAGGAATGTTAAACCCCTGTAACACATAGTGTGTATATAATATATCCAGGAGTGTTATACCCCTGTAACACACAGTGTGTATATAATATATCCAGGAGTGTTATACCCCTGTAACACACAGTGTGTATATGATATATCCAGGAATGTTATACACTTATAACACACAGTGTGTATATAATATATCCAGGAGTGTTATACCCCTGTAACACACAGTGTGTATATAATATATCCAGGAATGTTATACCCCTGTAACACACAGTGTGAATATAATATATCCAGGAGTGTTATACCCCTGTAACGCACAGTGTGTATATAATATATCCAGGAGTGTTATACCCCTGTAACACACAGTGTGAATATAATATATCCAGGAGTGTTACACCCCTGTAACACACAGTGTGTATATAATATATCCAGGAATGTTATACCCCTGTAACACACAGTGTGTATATAATATA
Organism: Chiloscyllium punctatum; assembly: GCF_047496795.1. NCBI lineage: Eukaryota > Metazoa > Chordata > Chondrichthyes > Orectolobiformes > Hemiscylliidae > Chiloscyllium > Chiloscyllium punctatum. The sequence goes on from NW_027310157.1 coordinate 74,828, forward strand.
TCCAGGAGTGTTATACCCCTGTAACACACAGTGTGTATATAATATATCCAGCAGTGTTACACCCCTGTAACACACAGTGTGTATATAATATATCCAGGAGTGTTATACCCCTGTAACACACAGTGTGTATATAATATATCCAGCAGTGTTACACCCCTGTAACACACAGTGTGTATATAATATATCCAGGAGTGTTACACCCCTGTAACACACAGTGTGTATATAATATATCCAGGAGTGTTATACCCCTGTAACACACAGTGTGTATATAATATATCCAGGAGTGTTATACCCCTGTAACACACAGTGTGTATATAATATATCCAGGAGTGTTATACCCCTGTAACACACAGTGTGTATATAATATATCCAGGAGAGTTATACCCCTGTAACAAACAGTGTGTATATAATATATCCAGGAGTGTTATACCCCTGTAACACACAGTGTGTATATAATATATCCAGGAGTGTTACACCCCTGTAACACACAGTGTGTATATAATATATCCAGGAGTGTTATACCCCTGTAACACACAGTGTGTATATAATATATCCAGGAGTGTTATACCCCTGTAACACACAGTGTGTATATAATATATCCAGGAGTGTTACACCCCTGTAACACACAGTGTGAATATAATATATCCAGGAGTGTTATACCCCTGTAACACACAGTGTGTATATAATATATCCAGGAGTGTTATACCCCTGTAACACACAGTGTGTATATAATATATCCAGGAGTGTTATACCCCTGTAACACACAGTGTGTATATAATATATCCAGGAGTGTTACACCCCTGTAACACACAGTGTGTATATAATATATCCAGGAGTGTTACACCCCTGTAACACACAGTGTGTATATAATATATCCAGGAGTGTTATACCCCTGTAACACACAGTGTGTATATAATATATCCAGGAGTGTTATACCCCTGTAACACACAGTGTGTATATAATATATCCAGGAGTGTTACACCCCTGTAACACACAGTGTGAATATAATATATCCAGGAGTGTTATACCCCTGTAACACACAGTGTGTATATAATATATCCAGGAGTGTTATACCCCTGTAACACACAGTGTGTATATAATATATCCAGGAGTGTTATACCCCTGTAACACACAGTGTGTATATAATATATCCAGGAGAGTTATACCACTGTAACAAACAGTGTGTATATAATATATCCAGGAGTGTTACACCCCTGTAACACACAGTGTGAATATAATATATCCAGGAGTGTTATACCCCTGTAACACACAGTGTGTATATAATATATCCAGGAGAGTTATACCCCTGTAACACACAGTGTGTATATAATATATCCAGGAGTGTTACACCCCTGTAACACACAGTGTGAATATAATATATCCAGGAGTGTTATACCCCTGTAACACACAGTGTGTATATAATATATCCAGGAGTGTTATCCCCCTGTAACACACAGTGTGTATATAATATATCCAGGAGTGTTACACCCCTGTAACACACAGTGTGTATATAATATATCCAGGAGTGTTATACCCCTGTAACACACGGTGTATATATAATATATCCATGAGTGTTATACCCCTGTAACACACAGTGTGTATATAATATATCCAGGAGTGTTATACCCCTGTAACACACAGTGTGTATATAATATATCCAGGAGTGTTACACCCCTGTAACACACAGTGTGTATATAATATATCCAGGAGTGTTATACCCCTGTAACACACAGTGTGAATATAATATATCCAGGAGTGTTATACCCCTGTAACACACAGTGTGTATATAATATATCCAGGAGTGTTATACCCCTGTAACAAACAGTGTGTATATAATATATCCAGGAGTGTTATACCCCTGTAACACAGAGTGTGAATATAATATATCCAGGAGTGTTATACCCCTGTAACACACAGTGTGAATATAATATATCCAGGAGTGTTATACCCCTGTAACACACAGTGTGAATATAATATATCCAGGAGTGTTACACCCCTGTAACACACAGTGTGTATATAATATATCCAGGAGTGTTATAGCCCTGTAACACACAGTGTGTATATAATATATCCAGGAGTGTTATACCCCTGTAACACACAGTGTGAATATAATATATCCAGGAGTGTTACACCCCTGTAACACACAGTGTGTATATAATATATCCAGGAGTGTTATACCCCTGTAACACACAGTGTGTATATAATATATCCAGGAGTGTTATACCCCTGTAACACACAGTGTGAATATAATATATCCAGGAGTGTTACACCCCTGTAACACACAGTGTGTATATAATATATCCGGGAGAGTTATACCCCTGTAACACACAGTGTGTATATAATATATCCAGGAGTGTTATACCCCTGTAACACACAGTGTGTATATAATATATCCAGGAGTGTTACACCCCTGCAACACACAGTGTGTATATAATATATCCAGGAGTGTTATACCCCTGTAACACACAGTGTGTATATAATATATCCAGGAGTGTTATACCCCTGTAACACACAGTGTGAATATAATATATCCAGGAGTGTTACACCCCTGTAACACACAGTGTGTATATAATATATCCGGGAGAGTTATACCCCTGTAACACACAGTGTGTATATAATATATCCAGGAGTGTTATACCCCTGTAACACACAGTGTGTATATAATATATCCAGGAGTGTTATACCCCTGTAACACACAGTGTGTATATAATATATCCAGGAGTGTTATACCCCTGTAACACACAGTGTGTATATAATATATCCAGGAGTGTTATACCCCTGTAACACACAGTGTGTATATAATATATCCAGGAGTGTTACACCCCTGTAACACACAGTGTGTATATAATATATCCAGGAGTGTTATACCCCTGTAATACACATTGTGTATATAATATATCCAGGAGTGTTATACCGCTGTAACGCACAGTGCGTATATCATATATCCAGGAGTGTTATACCCCTGTAACACACAGTGTGTATATAATATATCCAGGGCTGTTATACCACTGTAACGCATGGTGTATATATAATATATCCAGGAGTGTTACACCCCTGCAACACACAGTGTGTATATAATATATACAGGAGTGTTACTCCACTGTAACACACAGTGTGTATATAATATACCCAGGAGTGTTATACCCCTGTAAAGCACGGTGTATATATAATATAAACAGGAGTGTTACACCCCTGTAACACACAGTGTGTATATAATATATCCAGGAGTGTTATACCCCTGTAACAGACAGTGCGTATATAATAAATCCAGGAATGTTATACCCCTGTAACACAGTGTGTATATAATTTATCCAGGAGTGTTATACCCCTGTAACACACAGTGTGTATATAATATATCCAGGAGTTTTATACCCCTGTAATACACAGTGTGTATATAATGTATCCAGGAGTGTTACACCCCTGTAACACACGGTGTGTATATAATATATCCAGGAGTGTTATACCCCTGTAACACACAGTGTGTATATAATATATCCAGGAGTGTTATATCACTGTAACACACAGTGTGTATATAATATATCCAGGAGTGTTATACCCCTGTAACACACAGTGTGTATATAATATATCCAGGAGTGTTACACCCCTGTAACACACAGTGTGTATATAATATATCCAGGAGTGTTACACCCCTGTAACACACAGTGTGTATATAATATATCCAGGAGTGTTATACCCCTGTAACACACAGTGTGTATATAATATATCCAGGAGTGTTATACCCCTGTAACACACAGTGTGTATATAATATATCCAGGAGTGTTATACCCCTGTAACACACAGTGTGTATATAATATATCCGGGAGTGTTATACCCCTGTAACACACAGTGTGTATCTAATATATCCAGGAGTGTTACACCCCTGTAACACACAGTGTGTATATAATATATCCAGGAGTGTTATACCCCTGTAACACACAGTGTGTATATAATATATCCGGGAGTGTTATACCCCTGTAACACACAGTGTGTATCTAATATATCCAGGAGTGTTACACCCCTGTAACACACAGTGTGTATATAATATATCCAGGAGTGTTACACCCCTGTCACACACAGTGTGTATATAATATATCCAGGAGTGTTACACCCCTGTAACACACAGTGTGTATATAATATATCCAGGAGTGTTACACCCCTGTAACACACAGTGTGTATATAATATATCCAGGAGTGTTATACCCCTGTAACACACAGTGTGTATATAATATATCCAGGAGTGTTACACCCCTGTAACACACAGTGTGTATATAATATATCCATGAGTGTTATACCCCTGTAACACACAGTCTGTATATAATATATCCAGGAGTGTTACACCCCTGTAACACACAGTGTGTATATAATATATCCAGGAGTGTTACACCCCTGTAACACACAGTGTGTATATAATATATCCAGGAGTGTTATACCCCTGTAACACACAGTGTGTATATAATATATCCAGGAGTGTTATACCCCTGTAACACACAGTGTGTATATAATATATCCAGGAGTGTTATACCCCTGTAACACACAGTGTGTATATAATATATCCAGGAGTGTTATACCCCTGTAACACACAGTGTGTATATAATATATCCAGGAGTGTTACACCCCTGTAACACACAGTGTGTATATAATATATCCAGGAGTGTTATACCCCTGTAACACACAGTGTGTATATAATATATCCAGGAGTGTTACACCCCTGTAACACACAGTGTGTATATAATATATCCAGGAGTGTTACACCCCTGTAACACACAGTGTGTATATAATATATCCAGGAGTGTTATACCCCTGTAACACACAGTGTGTATATAATATATCCAGGAGTGTTACACCCCTGTAACACACAGTGTGTATATAATATATCCAGGAGTGTTACAACCATGTAACGCACAGTGCGTATATAATATATCCAGGAGTGTTATACCCCTGTAACACACAGTGTGTATATAATATATCCAGGAGTGTTACACCCCTGTAACACACAGTGCGTATATAATATATCCAGGAGTGTTACACCCATGTAACGCACAGTGCGTATATAATATATCCAGGAGTGTTATACCCCTGTAACACCCAGAGCGTATATAATATATCCAGGAGTGTTACACCCCTGGAACACACAGTGTGTATATATAATATATCCAGGAGTGTTATACCCCTGTAACACACAGTGTGTATATAATATATCCAGGAGTGTTATACCCCTGTAACACACAGTGTGTATATAATATATCCAGGAGTGTTATACCCCTGTAACACACAGTGTGTATATAATATATCCAGGAGTGTTATACCCCTGTAACGCACAGTGCGTATATAATATATCCAGGAGTGTTATACCCCTGTAACACACAGTGTGTATATAATATATCCAGGAGTGTTATACCCCTGTAACGCATGGTGTATATAATATATCCAGGAGTGTTATACCCCTGAAACACACAGTGTGTATATAATATATCCAGGAGTGTTATACCCCTGTAACACACAGTGTGTATATAATATATCCAGGAGAGTTATACCCCTGTAACGCATGGTGTATATAATATATCCAGGAGTGTTACACCCCTGTAACGCACAGTGCGTATATAATATATCCAGGAGTGTTATACCCCTGTAACACACAGTGTGTATATAATATATCCAGGAGTGTTACACCCCTGTAACACACAGTGTGCATACAATATATCCATGACTGTTATACCCCTGTAACACACAGTGTGTATATAATATATCGAGGAATGTTCTACCCCTGTTACACACAGTGTGTATATAATATATCCAGGAGTGTTATACCCCTGTTACACACAGTGTGTATATGATATATCCAGGAGTGTAATACCCCTGTAACGCATGGTGTATATAATATATCCAGGAGTGTTATACCCCTGCAACACACAGTGTGTATATAATATACCCAGGAGTGTTATACCCCTGTAACACACAGTGTGTATATAATATATCCAGGAATGTTATACCACTGTAATGCATGGTGTATATAATATATCCAGGAGTGTTACACCCCTGTAACACACAGTGTGTATATAATATATCCAGGAGTGTTACAACCATGTAACGCACAGTGCGTATATAATATATCCAGGAGTGTTATACCCCTGTAACACCCAGAGCGTATATAATATATCCAGGAGTGTTACACCCCTGGAACACACAGTGTGTATATAATATATCCAGGAGTGTTACACCCATGTAACGCACAGTGCGTATATAATATATCCAGGAGTGTTATACCCCTGTAACACACAGTGTGTATATAATATATCCAGGAGTGTTATACCCCTGTAACGCACAGTGTGTATATAATATATCCAGGAGTGTTACACCCCTGTAACACACAGTGTGTATATAATATATCCAGGAGTGTTACACCCCTGTAACACACAGTGTGTATATAATATATCCAGGAGTGTTATACCCCTGAAACACACAGTGTGTATATAATATATCCAGGAGTGTTATACCCCTGTAACACACAGTGTGTATATAATATATCCAGGAGAGTTACACCCCTGTAACACACAGTGTGTATATAATATATCCAGGAGTGTTATACCCCTGTAACACACAGTGTGTATATAATATATCCAGGAGTGTTATACCCCTGTAACACACAGTGTGTATATAATATATCCAGGAGAGTTATACCCCTGTAACACACAGTGTGTATATAATATATCCGGGAGTGTTATACCCCTGTAACACACAGTGTGTATATAATATATCCAGGAGTGTTATACCCCTGTAACACACAGTGTGTATATAATATATCCAGGAGTGTTATACCCCTGTAACACACAGTGTGTATATAATATATCCAGGAGTGTTATACCCCTGTAACGCATGGTGTATATAATATATCCAGGAGTGTTACACCCCTGTAACACACAGTGTGTATATAATATATCCAGGAGTGGTACAACCATGTAACGCACAGTGTGTATATAATATATCCAGGAGTGTTATACCCCTGTAACACACAGTGTGTATATAATATATCCAGGAGTGTCATACCCCTGTAACACACAGTGTGTATATAATATATCCAGGAGTGTTATACCCCTGTAATACACAGTGTGTACATAATATATCCAGGAGTGTTATACCCCTGTAACACACAGTGTGTATATAATATATCCAGGAGTGTCATACCCCTGTTACACACAGTGTGTACATAATATATCCAGGAGTGTTATACCCCTGTAACACACAGTGTGTATATAATATATCCAGGAGTGTTACACCCCTGTAACACACAGTGTGTATATAATATATCCAGGAGTGTTATACCCCTGTTACACACAGTGTGCATACAATATATCCATGACTGTTATACCCTTGTAACACATAGTGTGTATATAATATATCCAGGAGTGTTATACCCCTGTAACACACAGTGTGTATATAATATATCGAGGAATGTTCTACCCCTGTTACACACAGTGTGTATATAATATATCCAGGAGTGTTATACACCTGTAACACACAGTGTGTATATAATATATCCAGGAGTGTTACACCCCTGTAACACACAGTGTGTATATAATATATACAGGAGTGTTATACCCCTGTAACACACAGTGTGTATATAATATACCCAGGAGTGTTATACCCCTGTAACACAGTGTGTATATAATATATCCAGGAGTGTTATACCCATGTAACACACAGTGTGTGTATAATATATCCAGGAGAGTTATACCGCTGTAACACACAGTGTGTATATAATATATCCAGGAGTGTCATACCCCTGTAACACACAGCGTGTATATAATATATCCAGGAGTGTTACACCCCTGTAACACACAGTGTGTATATAATATATCCAGGAGTGTCATACCCCTGTAACACACAGTGTGTATATAATATATCCAGGAGAGTTATACCCCTGTAACACACAGTGTGTATATAATATATCCAGGAGTGTCATACCCCTGTAACACACAGTGTGTATATAATATATCCAGGAGTGTCATACCCCTGTAACACACAGTGTGTATATAATATATCCAGGAGTGTTATACCCCTGTAACACACAGTGTGTATATAATATATCCAGGAGTGTTACACCCCTGTAACACACAGTGTGTATATAATATATCCAGGAGTGTTACACCCCTGTAACACACAGTGTGTATATAATATATCCAGGAGTGTTATACCCCTGTAACACACAGTGTGTATATAATATATCCAGGAGTGTTATACCCCTGTAACACACAGTGTGTATATAATATATCCAGGAGTGTTATACCCCTGTAACACACAGTGTGTATATAATATATCCAGGAGTGTTATACCCCTGTAACACACAGTGTGTATATAATATATCCAGGAGTGTTATACCCCTGTAACACAAAGTGTGTATATAATATATCCAGGAGTGTTATACCCCTGTAACACACAGTGTGTATATAATATATCCAGGAGTGTTATACCCCTGTAACACACAGTGTGTATATAATATATCCAGGAGTGTTATACCCCTGTAACACACAGTGTGTATATAATATATCCAGGAGTGTTATACCCCTGTAACACACAGTGTGTATATAATATATCCAGGAGTGTTATACCCCTGTAACACACAGTGTGTATATAATATATCCAGGAGTGTTACACCCCTGTAACACACAGTGTGTATATAATATATCCAGGAGTGTTACACCCCTGTAACACACAGTGTGTATATAATATATCCAGGAGTGTTACACCCCTGTAACACACAGTGTGTATATAATATATCCAGGAGTGTTACACCCCTGTAACACACAGTGTGTATATAATATATCCAGGAGTGTTATACCCCTGTAACACACAGTGTGTATATAATATATCCAGGAGTGTTACACCCCTGTAACACACAGTGTGTATATAATATATCCAGGAGTGTTATACCCCTGTAACACACAGTGTGTATATAATATATCCAGGAGTGTTATACCCCTGTAACACACAGTGTGTATATAATATATCCAGGAGTGTTACACCCCTGTAACAGACAGTGTGTATATAATATATCCAGGAGTGTTATACCCCTGTAACACACAGTGTGTATATAATATATCCAGGAGTGTTATACCCCTGTAACACACAGTGTGTATATAATATATCCAGGAGTGTTATACCCCTGTAACACACAGTGTGTATATAATATATCCAGGAGTGTTACACCCCTGCAACACACAGTGTGTATATAATATATCCAGGAGTGTTATACCCCTGTAACACAGTGTGTATATAATATATCCAGGAATGTTATACCCCTGTTACACACAGTGTGTATATAATATATCCGGGAGTGTTATGCCCCTGTAACACACAGTGTGTATATAATATATCCAGGAGTGTTATACCCCTGTAACACACGGTGTGTATATAATATATCCAGGAGTGTTATACCCCTGTAACGCACAGTGTGTATATAATATATCCAGGAGTGTTATACCCCTGTAACACACAGTGCGTATATAATATATCCAGGAGTGTTATACCCCTGTAACGCACAGTGTGTATATAATATATCCAGGAGTGTTACACCCCTGTAACACACAGTGTGTATATAATATATCCAGGAATGTTATACCCCTGTAACGCACAGTGTGTATATAATATATCCAGGAGTGTTACACCCCTGTAACACACAGTGTGTATATAATATATCCAGGAATGTTATACCCCTGTAACACACAGTGTGTATATAATATATCCAGGAGTGTTACACCCCTGTAACACACAGTGTGTATATAATATATCCAGGAGTGTTACACCCATGTAACACACAGTGTGTATATAATATATCCAGGAGTGTTATACCCCTGTAACACACAGTGTGTATATAATATATCCAGGAGTGTTATACCCCTGTAACACACAGTGTGTATATAATATATCCAGGAGTGTTATACCCCTGTAACACACAGTGTGTATATAATATATCCAGGAGTGTTATACCCCTGTAACACACAGTGTGTATATAATATATCCGGGAGTGTTATACCCCTGTAACACACAGTGTGTATATAATATATCCAGGAGTGTTATACCCCTGTAACGCACAGTGTGTATATAATATATCCAGGAGTGTTACACCCCTGTAACACACAGTGTGTATATAATATATCCAGGAATGTTATACCCCTGTAACACACAGTGTGTATATAATATATCCAGGAGTGTTACACCCCTGTAACACACAGTGTGTATATAATATATCCAGGAGTGTTACACCCCTGTAACGCATGGTGTATATAATATATCCAGGAGTGTTATACCCCTGTAACACACAGTGTGTATATAATATATCCAGGAGTGTTATACCCCTGTAACACACAGTGTGTATATAATATATCCAGGAGTGTTACACCCCTGTAACGCATGGTGTATATAATATATCCAGGAGTGTTATACCCCTGTAACACACAGTGTGTCTCTAATATATCCAGGAGAGTTATACCCCTGTAACACACAGTGTGTATATAATATATCCAGGAGTGTTATACCCCTGTAACACACAGTGTGTATATAATATATCCAGGAGTGTTATACCCCTGTAACACACAGTGTGTATATAATATATCCAGGAGTGTTACACCCCTGTAACACACAGTGTGTATATAATATATCCAGGAGTGTTATACCCCTGTAACACACAGTGTGTATATAATATATCCAGGAGTGTTATACCCCTGCAACACACAGTGTGTATATAATATATCCAGGAGTGTTACACCCCTGTAACACACAGTGTGTATATAATATATCCAGGAGTGTTACACACCAGTAACACACAGTGTGTATATAATATATCCAGGAGTGTTATACCCCTGTAACACACAGTGTGTATATAATATATCCAGGAGTGTTACACCCCTGTAACACACAGTGTGTATATAATATATCCAGGAATGTTACACCCATGTAACACACAGTGTGTATATAATATATCCAGGAGTGTTATACCCCTGTAACACACAGTGTGTATATAATATATCCAGGAGTGTTATACCCCTGTAACACACAGTGTGTATATAATATATCCAGGAGTGTTATACCCCTGTAACACACAGTGTGTATATAATATATCCAGGAGTGTTATACCCCTGTAACACACAGTGTGTATATAATATATCCAGGAATGTTACACCCATGTAACACACAGTGTGTATATAATATATCCAGGAGTGTTACACCCCTGTAACACACAGTGTGTATATAATATATCCAGGAGTGTTACACCCCTGTAACACACAGTGTGTATATAATATATCCAGGAGTATTATACCCCTGTAACACACAGTGTGTATATAATATATCCAGGAGTGTTACACCCCTGTAACACACAGGGTGTATATAATATATCCAGGAGTGTTATACCCCTGTAACACACAGTGTGTATATAATATATCCAGGAGTGTTATACCCCTGTAACACACAGTGTGTATATAATAAATCCAGGAGTGTTATACCCCTGTAACACACAGTGTGTATATAATATATCCAGGAGTGTTATACCCCTGTAACACACAGTGTGTATATAATATATCCAGGAGTGTTATACCCCTGTAACACACAGTGTGTATATAATATATCCAGGAGTGTTACACCCATGTAACACACAGTGTGTATATAATATATCCAGGAGTGTTATACCCCTGTAACACACAGTGTGTATATAATATATCCAGGAGTGTTATACCCCTGTAACACACAGTGTGTATATAATATATCCAGGAGTGTTACACCCCTGTAACGCACAGTGTGTATATAATATATCCAGGAGTGTTACACCCCTGTAACACACAGTGTGTATATAATATATCCAGGAGTGTTATACCCCTGTAACACACAGTGTGTATATAATATATCCAGGAGTGTTATACCCCTGTAACACACAGTGTGTATATAATATATTCAGGAGTGTTATACCCCTGTTACACACAGTGTGTATATAATATATCCAGGAGTGTTATACCCCTGTTACACACAGTGTGTATATAATATATCCAGGAGTGTTATACCCCTGTAACGCACAGTGTGTATATAATATATCCAGGAGTGTTATACCCCTGTAACACACAGTGTGTATATAATATATCCAGGAGTGTTATACCCTTGTAACACAGTGTGTATATAATATATCCAGGAGTGTTATACCCCTGTAACACACAGTGTGTATATAATATATCCAGGAGTGTTATACCCCTGTAACGCACAGTGTGTATATAATATATCCAGGAGTGTTATACCCCTGTAACGCACAGTGTGTATATAATATATCCAGGAGTGTTATACCCCTGTAACACACAGTGAGTATATAATATATCCAGGTGTGTTATGCCCCTGTAACACACAGTGTGTATATAATATATCCAGGAGTGTTATACCCCTGTAACACACAGTGTGTATATAATATATCCAGGAGTGTTACACCCCTGTAACACACAGTGTGTATATAATATATCCAGGAGTGTTACACCCCTGTAACACACAGTGTGTATATAATATATCCAGGAGTGTTATACCCCTGTAACACACAGTGTGTATATAATATATCCAGGAGTGTTACACCCCTGTAACACACAGTGTGTATATAATATATCCAGGAATGTTATACCCCTGTAACACACAGTGTGTATATAATATATCCAGGAGTGTTATACCCCTGTAACACAGTGTGTATATAATATATCCAGGAGTGTTATACCCCTGTAACACACAGTGTGTATATAATATATCCAGGAGTGTTATACCCCTTGTAACACAGTGTGTATATAATATATCCAGGAGTGTTATACCCCTGTAACACACAGTGTGTATATAATATATCCAGGAGTGTTACACCCCTGTAACACATAGTGTGTATATAATATATCCAGGAGTGTCATACCCCTGTAACACACAGTGTGTATATAATATATCCAGGAGTGTTACACCCCTGTAACACACAGTGTGTATATAATATATCCAGGAGTGTTATACCCCTGTAACACACAGTGTGTATATAATATATCCAGGAGTGTTATACCCTTGTAACACAGTGTGTATATAATATATCCAGGAGTGTTACACCCATGTAACACACAGTGTGTATATAATATATCCAGGAGTGTTACACCCCTGTAACACACAGTGTGTATATAATATATCCAGGAGTGTTATACCCTTGTAACACACAGTGTGTATATAATATATCCAGGAGTGTTATACCCTTGTAACACAGTGTGTATATAATATATCCAGGAGTGTTATACCCCTGTAACACACAGTGTGTATATAATATATCCAGGAGTGTTATACCCTTGTAACACAGTGTGTATATAATATATCCAGGAGTGTTATACCCCTGTAACACACAGTGTGTATATAATATATCCAGGAGTGTTACACCCCTGTAACACACAGTGTGTATATAATATATCCAGGAGTGTTATACCCCTGTAACACACAGTGTGTATATAATATATCCAGGAGTGTTACACCCCTGTAACACACAGTGTGTATATAATATATCCAGGAGTGTTATACCCTTGTAACACACAGTGTGTATATAATATATCCAGGAGTGTTACACCCCTGTAACACACAGTGTGTATATAATATATCCAGGAGTGTTACACCCCTGTAACACACAGTGTGTATATAATATATCCAGGAGTGTTATACCCCTGTAACACACAGTGTGTATATAATATATCCAGGAGTGTTACACCCCTGTAACACACAGTGTGTATATAATATATCCAGGAGTGTTATACCCCTGTAACACACAGTGTGTATATAATATATCCAGGAGTGTTATACCCTTGTAACACAGTGTGTATATAATATATCCAGGAGTGTTACACCCCTGTAACACACAGTGTGTATATAATATATCCAGGAGTGTTATACCCCTGTAACACACAGTGTGTATATAATATATCCAGGAGTGTTACACCCCTGTAACACACAGTGTGTATATAATATATCCAGGAGTGTTATACCCCTGTAACACACAGTGTGTATATAATATATCCAGGAGTGTTATACCCTTGTAACACACAGTGTGTATATAATATATCCAGGAGTGTTATACCCCTGTAACACACAGTGTGTATATAATATATCCAGGAGTGTTATACCCTTGTAACACAGTGTGTATATAATATATCCAGGAGTGTTACACCCCTGTAACACACAGTGTGTATATAATATATCCAGGAGTGTTACACCCCTGTAACACACAGTGTGTATATAATATATCCAGGAGTGTTACACCCCTGTAACACACAGTGTGTATATAATATATCCAGGAGTGTTATACCCCTGTAACACACAGTGTGTATATAATATATCCAGGAGTGTTATACCCCTGTAACACACAGTGCGTATATAATATATCCAGGAGTGTTATACCCCTGTAACACACAGTGTGTATATAATATATCCAGGAGTGTTATACCCCTGTAACACACAGTGTGTATATAATATATCCAGGAGTGTTATACCCCTGTAACACACGGTGTGTATATAATATATCCAGGAGTGTTATACCCCTGTAACGCACAGTGTGTATATAATATATCCAGGAGTGTTACACCCCTGTAACACACAGTGTGTATATAATATATCCAGGAGTGTTACACCCCTGTAACGCATGGTGTATATAATATATCCAGGAGTGTTATACCCCTGTAACACACAGTGTGTATATAATATATCCAGGAGTGTTATACCCCTGTAACACACAGTGTGTATATAATATATCCAGGAGTGTTATACCCCTGTAACACACAGTGTGTATATAATATATCCAGGAGAGTTACACCCCTGTAACACACAGTGTGTATATAATATATCCAGGAGTGTTATACCCCTGTAACACACAGTGTGTATATAATATATCCAGGAGAGTTATACCCCTGTAACACACAGTGTGTATATAATATATCCAGGAGTGTTATACCCCTGTAACACACAGTGTGTATATAATATATCCAGGAGTGTTACATCCCTGTAACACACAGTGTGTATATAATATATCCAGGAGTGTTACACCCCTGGAACACACAGTGTGTATATAATATATCCGGGAGTGTTATACCCCTGTAACACACAGTGTGTATATAATATATCCAGGAGTGTTACACCCCTGTAACACACAGTGTGTATATAATATATCCAGGAGTGTTACACACCTGTTACACACAGTGTGTATATAATATATCCAGGATTGTTATACCCCTGTAACACACAGTGTGTATATAATATATCCAGGAGTGTTACACCCCTGTAACACACAGTGTGTATATAATATATCCAGGAGTGTTATACCCCTGTAACGCACAGTGTGTATATAATATATCCAGGAGTGTTATACCCCTGTAACACACAGTGAGTATATAATATATCCAGGTGTGTTATGCCCCTGTAACACACAGTGTGTATATAATATATCCAGGAGTGTTATACCCCTGTAACACACAGTGTGTATATAATATATCCAGGAGTGTTACACCCCTGTAACACACAGTGTGTATATAATATATCCAGGAGTGTTACACCCCTGTAACACACAGTGTGTATATAATGTATCCAGGAGTGTTATACCCCTGTAACACACAGTGTGTATATAATATATCCAGGAGTGTTATACCCCTGTAACACACAGTGTGTATATAATATATCCAGGAGTGTTACACCCCTGTAACACACAGTGTGTATATAATATATCCAGGAGTGTTATACCCTTGTAACACAGTGTGTAGAGAATATATCCAGGAGTGTTATACCCCTGTAACACACAGTGTGTATATAATATATCCAGGAGTGTTATACCCCTGTAACACACAGTGTGTATATAATATATCCAGGAGTGTTATACCCTTGTAACACAGTGTGTATATAATATATCCAGGAGTGTTATACCCCTGTAACACACAGTGTGTATATAATATATCCAGGAGTGTTACACCCCTGTAACACACAGTGTGTATATAATATATCCAGGAGTGTTATACCCCTGTAACACACAGTGTGTATATAATATATCCAGGAGTGTTACACCCCTGTAACACACAGTGTGTATATAATATATCCAGGAGTGTTATACCCTTGTAACACAGTGTGTAGAGAATATATCCAGGAGTGTTATACCCCTGTAACACACAGTGTGTATATAATATATCCAGGAGTGTTATACCCCTGTAACACACAGTGTGTATATAATATATCCAGGAGTGTTATACCCTTGTAACACACAGTGTGTATATAATATATCCAGGAGTGTTACACCCCTGTAACACACAGTGTGTATATAATATATCCAGGAGTGTTACACCCCTGTAACACACAGTGTGTATATAATATATCCAGGAGTGTTATACCCCTGTAACACACAGTGTGTATATAATATATCCAGGAGTGTTATACCCCTGTAACACACAGTGTGTATATAATATATCCAGGAGTGTTACACCCCTGTAACACACAGTGTGTATATAATATATTCAGGAGTGTTATACCCCTGTAACACACAGTGTGTATATAATATATCCAGGAGTGTAACACCCCTGTAACACACAGTGTGTATATAATATATCCAGGAGTGTTATACCCTTGTAACACAGTGTGTATATAATATATCCAGGAGTGTTATACCCCTGTAACACACAGTGTGTATATAATATATCCAGGAGTGTTATACCCCTGTAACACACAGTGTGTATATAATATATCCAGGAGTGTTATACCCTTGTAACACAGTGTGTATATAATATATCCAGGAGTGTTATACCCCTGTAACACACAGTGTGTATATAATATATCCAGGAGTGTTATACCCCTGTAACACACAGTGTGTATATAATATATCCAGGAGTGTTATACCCTTGTAACACAGTGTGTATATAATATATCCAGGAGTGTTATACCCCTGTAACACACAGTGAGTATATAATATATCCAGGAGTGTTATACCCCTGTAACACACAGTGTGTATATAATATATCCAGGAGTGTTATACCCCTGTAACACACAGTGTGTATATAATATATCCAGGAGTGTTACACCCCTGTAACACACAGTGTGTATATAATATATCCAGGAGTGTTATACCCCTGTAACACACAGTGTGTATATAATATATCCAGGAGTGTTATACCCCTGTAACACACAGTGTGTATATAATATATCCAGGAGTGTTATACCCTTGTAACACAGTGTGTATATAATATATCCAGGAGTGTTACACCCATGTAACACACAGTGTGTATATAATATATCCAGGAGTGTTATACCCCTGTAACACACAGTGTGTATATAATATATCCAGGAGAGTTATACCCCTGTAACACACAGTGTGTGTATAATATATCCAGGAGTGTTACACCCCTGTAACACACAGTGTGTATATAATATATCCAGGCGTGTTATACCCCTGTAACACACAGTGTGTATATAATATATCCAGGAGTGTTATACCCCTGTAACACACAGTGTGTATATAATATATCCAGGAGTGTTATACCCCTGTAACACACAGTGTGTATATAATATATCCAGGAGTGTTATACCCCTGTAACACACAGTGTGTATATAATATATCCAGGAGTGTTATACCCCTGTAACACACAGTGTGTATATAATATATCCAGGCGTGTTATACCCCTGTAACACACAGTGTGTATATAATATATCCAGGAGTGTTATACCCCTGTAACACACAGTGTGTATATAATATATCCAGGAGTGTTATACCCCTGTAACACACAGTGTGTATATAATATATCCAGGAGTGTTATACCCCTGTAACACACAGTGTGTATATAATATATCCAGGAGTGTTATACCCTTGTAACACACAGTGTGTATATAATATATCCAGGAGTGTTACACCCCTGTAACGCACAGTGTGAATATAATATATCCAGGAGTGTTATACCCCTGTAACACACAGTGTGTATATAATATATCCAGGAGTGTTATACCCCTGTAACACACAGTGTGTATATAATATATCCAGGAGTGTTATACCCCTGTAACACACAGTGTGTATATAATATATCCAGGAGTGTTATACCCCTGTAACACACAGTGTGTATATAATATATCCAGGAGTGTTACACCCCTGTAACACACAGTGTGTATATAATATATCCAGGAGTGTTATACCCCTGTAACACACAGTGTGTATATAATATATCCAGGAGTGTTATACCCCTGTAACACACAGTGTGTATATAATATATCCAGGAGTGTTATACCCCTGTAACACACAGTGTGTATATAATATATCCAGGAGTGTTATACCCCTGTAACACACAGTGTGTATATAATATATCCAGGAGTGTTATACCCCTGTAACACACGGTGTGTATATAATATATCCAGGAGTGTTATACCCCTGTAACGCACAGTGTGTATATAATATATCCAGGAGTGTTACACCCCTGTAACACACAGTGTGTATATAATATATCCAGGAGTGTTACACCCCTGTAACGCATGGTGTATATAATATATCCAGGAGTGTTACACCCCTGTAACACACAGTGTGTATATAATATATCCAGGAGTGTTACACCCCTGTTACACACAGTGTGTATATAATATATCCAGGAGTGTTATACCCCTGTAACACACAGTGTGTATATAATATATCCAGGAGTGTTATACCCCTGTAACACACAGTGTGTATATAATATATCCAGGAGTGTTATACCCCTGTAACACACAGTGTGTATATAATATATCCAGGAGTGTTACATCCCTGTAACACACAGTGTGTATATAATATATCCAGGAGTGTTACACCCCTGGAACACACAGTGTGTATATAATATATCCGGGAGTGTTATACCCCTGTAACACACAGTGTGTATATAATATATCCAGGAGTGTTACACCCCTGTAACACACAGTGTGTATATAATATATCCAGGAGTGTTACACACCTGTTACACACAGTGTGTATATAATATATCCAGGATTGTTATACCCCTGTAACACACAGTGTGTATATAATATATCCAGGAGTGTTACACCCCTGTAACACACAGTGTGTATATAATATATCCAGGAGTGTTATACCCCTGTAACGCACAGTGTGTATATAATATATCCAGGAGTGTTACACCCCTGTAACACAGTGTGTATATAATATATCCAGGAGTGTTATATCCCAGTAATACACAGTGTGTATATAATATATCCAGGAGTGTTATACCCCTGTTACACACAGTGTGTATATAATATATCCAGGAGTGTTATACCCCTGTAACACACAGTGTGTATAAAATATATACAGGAGTGTTATACCCCTGTAACACACAGTGTGTATATAATATATCCAGGAGTGTTATACCCCTGTAACACACAGTGTGTATATAATATATCCAGGAGTGTTATACCCCTGTAACACACAGTGTGTATATAATATATCCAGGAGTGTTATACCCCTGTAACACACAGTGTGTATATAATATATCCAGGAGTGTTATACCCCTGTAACACACAGTGTGTATATAATATATCCAGGAGTGTTATACCCCTGTAACGCACAGTGTGTATATAATATATCCAGGAGTGTTATACCCCTGTAACACACAGTGTGTATATAATATATCCAGGAGTGTTATACCCCTGTAACGCACAGTGTGTATATAATATATCCAGGAGTGTTATACCCCTGTAACACAGTGTGTATATAATATATCCAGGAGTGTTACACCCCTGTAACACACAGTGTGTATATAATATATCCAGGAGTGTTATACCCCTGCAACACACAGTGTGTATATAATATATCCAGGAGTGTTATGCCCCTGTAACACACAGTGTGTATATAATATATCCAGGAGTGTTATACCCCTGTAACACACAGTGAGTATATAATATATCCAGGAATGTTATACCCCTGTAACACACAGTGTGTATATAATATATACAGGAGTGTTATACCCCTGTAACACACAGTGTGTATATAATATATCCAGGAGTGTTATACCCCTGTAACACACAGTGTGTACATAATATATCCAGGAGTGTTATACCCCTGTAACACACAGTGTGTATATAATATATCCAGGAGTGTTATACCCCTGAAACACACAGTGTGTATATAATATATCCAGGAGTGTTATACCCCTGTAACACACAGTGTGTATATAATATATCCAGGAGTGTTACACCCCTGTAACACACAGTGTGTATAAAATATATACAGGAGTGTTATACCCCTGTAACACACAGTGTGTATATAATATATCCAGGAGTGTTACACCCATGTAACACACAGTGTGTATAAAATATATACAGGAGTGTTATACCCCTGTAACACACAGTGTGTATATAATATATCCAGGAGTGTTATACCCCTGTAACACACAGTGTGTATATAATATATCCAGGAGTGTTACACCCATGTAACACACAGTGTGTATAAAATATATACAGGAGTGTTATACCCCTGTAACACACAGTGTGTATATAATATATCCAGGAGTGTTATACCCCTGTAACACACAGTGTGTATATAATATATCCAGGAGTGTTATACCCCTGTAACGCACAGTGTGTATATAATATATCCAGGAGTGTTATACCCCTGTAACACACAGTGTGTATATAATATATCCAGGAGTGTTATACCCCTGTAACACACAGTGTGTATATAATATATCCAGGAGTGTTACACCCCTGTAACACACAGTGCGTATATAATATATCCAGGAGAGTTACACCCCTGTAACACACAGTGTGTATATAATATATCCAGGAGTGTTACACCCATGTAACACACAGTGTGTATAAAATATATACAGGAGTGTTATGCCCCTGTAACACACAGTGTGTATATAATATATCCAGGAGTGTTATACCCCTGTAACACACAGTGTGTATATAATATATCCAGGAGTGTTACATCCCTATAACACACAGTGTGTATATAATATATCCAGGAATCTTATACCACTGTAACACACAGTGTGTATATAATATATCCAGGAGTGTTATACCCCTGTAACACACAGTGTGTATATAATATATCCAGGAGTGTTATACCCCTGTAACACACAGTGTGTATATAATATATCCAGGAGTGTTATACCCCTGTAACACACAGTGTGTATATAATATATCCAGGAGTGTTATACCCCTGTTACACACAGTGTGTATATAATATATCCAGGAGTGTTATACCCCTGTAACACACAGTGTGTATATAATATATCCAGGAGTGTTATACCCCTGTAACACACAGTGTGTATATAATATATCCAGGAGTGTTACACCCATGTAACACACAGTGTGTATAAAATATATACAGGAGTGTTATACCCCTGTAACACACAGTGTGTATATAATATATCCAGGAGTGTTATACCCCTGTAACACACAGTGTGTATATAATATATCCAGGAGTGTTATACCCCTGTAACGCACAGTGTGTATATAATATATCCAGGAGTGTTATACCCCTGTAACACACAGTGTGTATATAATATATCCAGGAGTGTTACACCCCTGTAACACACAGTGTGTATATAATATATCCAAGAGTGTTATACCCCTGTAACACACAGTGTATATATAATATATCCAGGAGTGTTATACCCCTGTCACACACAGTGTGTATATAATATATCCAGGAGTGTTACACCCCTGTAACACACAGTGTGTATATAATATATCCAGGAGTGTTACAACCATGTAACGCACAGTGCGTATGTAATATATCCAGGAGTGTTATACCCCTGTAACACACAGTGTGTATATAATATATCCAGGAGTGTTACACCCCTGTAACACGCAGTGTGTATATAATATATCCAGGAGTGTTACACCCATGTAACATACAGTGCGTATGTAATATATCCATGAGTGTTACACCCATGTAATGCACAGTGTGTATATAATATATCCAGGAGTGTAATACCCCTGTAACACACAGTGTGTATATAATATATCCAGGAGTGTTACACCCCTGTAACACACAGTGTGTATATAATATATCCAGGAGTGTTACACCCCTGTAACACACAGTGTGTATATAATATATCCAGGAGTGTTATACCCCTGTAACACACAGTGTGTATATAATATATCCAGGAGTGTTACACCCATGTAATGCACAGTGCGTATATAATATATCCAGGAGTGTTATACCCCTGTAACACACAGTGTGTATATAATATATCCAGGAGTGTTATACCCCTGTAACACACAGTGTGTATATAATATATCCAGGAGTGTTACACCCCTGTAACACACAGTGTGTATATAATATATCCAGGAGTGTTATACCCCTGCAACACACAGTGTGTATATAATATATCCAGGAGTGTTATGCCCTTGTAACACATAGTGTGAATATAATATATCCAGGAGTGTTATACCCCTGTAACACACAGTGTGTATATAATATATCCAGGAGTGTCATACCCCTGTAACACAGTGTGTATATAATATATCCAGGAGTGTTACACCCCTGTAACACACAGTGTGTATATAATATATCCAGGAGTGTTATACCCCTGTAACACACAGTGTGTATATAATATATCCAGGAGTGTTATACCCCTGTAACACACAGTGTGTATATAATATATCCAGGAGTGTTACACCCCTGTAACACACAGTGTATATATAATATATCGAGGAGTGTTATACCCCTGTAACACACAGTGTGTATATAATATATACAGGAGTGTTATACCCCTGTAACACACAGTGTGTATATAATATATCCAGGAGTGTTATACCCCTGTAACACACAGTGTGTATATAATATATACAGGAGTGTTATACCCCTGTAACACACAGTGTGTATATAATATATACAGGAGTGTTATACCCCTGTAACACACAGTGTGTATATAATATATCCAGGAGTGTTACACCCCTGTAACACACAGTGTATATATAATATATCGAGGAGTGTTATACCCCTGTAACACACAGTGTGTATATAATATATACAGGAGTGTTATACCCCTGTAACACACAGTGTGTATATAATATATCCAGGAGTGTTATACCCCTGTAACACACAGTGTGTATATAATATATCCAGGAGTGTTATACCCCTGTAACACACAGTGAGTATATAATATATCCAGGAATGTTATACCCCTGTAACACACAGTGTGTATATAATATATACAGGAGTGTTATACCCCTGTAACACACAGTGTGTATATAATATATCCAGGAGTGTTATACCCCTGTAACACACAGTGTGTATATAATATATCCAGGAGTGTTATACCCCTGTAACACACAGTGTGTATATAATATATCCAGGAGTGTTATACCCCTGTAACACACAGTGTGTATATAATATATCCAGGAGTGTTACACCCATGTAACACACAGTGTGTATAAAATATATACAGGAGTGTTATACCCCTGTAACACACAGTGTGTATATAATATATCCAGGAGTGTTATACCCCTGTAACACACAGTGTGTATATAATATATCCAGGAGTGTTATACCCCTGTAACGCACAGTGTGTATATAATATATCCAGGAGTGTTATACCCCTGTAACACACAGTGTGTATATAATATATCCAGGAGTGTTACAACCATGTAACGCACAGTGCGTATGTAATATATCCAGGAGTGTAATACCCCTGTAACACACAGTGTGTATATAATATATCCAGGAGTGTTACACCCCTGTAACACGCAGTGTGTATATAATATATCCAGGAGTGTTACACCCATGTAACATACAGTGCGTATGTAATATATCCATGAGTGTTACACCCATGTAATGCACAGTGTGTATATAATATATCCAGGAGTGTAATACCCCTGTAACACACAGTGTGTATATAATATATCCAGGAGTGTTACACCCCTGTAACACACAGTGTGTATATAATATATCCAGGAGTGTTACAACCATGTAACGCACAGTGCGTATGTAATATATCCAGGAGTGTTATACCCCTGTAACACACAGTGTGTATATAATATATCCAGGAGTGTTATACCCCTGTAACACACAGTGTGTATATAATATATCCAGGAGTGTTATACCCCTGTAACACACAGTGTGTATATAATATATCCAGGAGTGTTACACCCATGTAATGCACAGTGCGTATATAATATATCCAGGAGTGTTATACCCCTGTAACACACAGTGTGTATATAATATATCCCGGAGTGTTATACCCCTGTAACACACAGTGTGTATATAATATATCCAGGAGTGTTACACCCCTGTAACACACAGTGTGTATATAATATATCCAGGAGTGTTATACCCCTGCAACACACAGTGTGTATATAATATATCCAGGAGTGTTATACCCCTGTAACACACAGTGTGTATATAATATATCCAGGAGTGTTATACCCCTGTAACACACAGTGAGTATATAATATATCCAGGAGTGTTACACCCCTGTAACACACAGTGTGTATATAATATATCCAGGAGTGTTACACCCCTGTAACACACAGTGTGTATATAATATATCCAGGAGTGTTATGCCCCTGTAACACACAGTGTGTATATAATATATCCAGGAGTGTTATACCCCTGTAACACACAGTGAGTATATAATATATCCAGGAATGTTATACCCCTGTAACACACAGTGTGTATATAATATATACAGGAGTGTTATACCCCTGTAACACACAGTGTGTATATAATATATCCAGGAGTGTTATACCCCTGTAACACACAGTGTGTATATAATATATCCAGGAGTGTTATACCCCTGTAACACACAGTGTGTATATAATATATCCAGGAGTGTTATACCCCTGTTACACACAGTGTGTATATAATATATCCAGGAGTGTTATACCCCTGTAACACACAGTGTGTATATAATATATCCAGGAGTGTTATACCCCTGTAACACACAGTGTGTATATAATATATCCAGGAGTGTTACACCCATGTAACACACAGTGTGTATAAAATATATACAGGAGTGTTATGCCCCTGTAACACACAGTGTGTATATAATATATCCAGGAGTGTTATACCCCTGTAACACACAGTGTGTATATAATATATCCAGGAGTGTTACATCCCTATAACACACAGTGTGTATATAATATATCCAGGAATCTTATACCACTGTAACACACAGTGTGTATATAATATATCCAGGAGTGTTATACCCCTGTAACACACAGTGTGTATATAATATATCCAGGAGTGTTATACCCCTGTAACACACAGTGTGTATATAATATATCCAGGAGTGTTATACCCCTGTAACACACAGTGTGTATATAATATATCCAGGAGTGTTATACCCCTGTTACACACAGTGTGTATATAATATATCCAGGAGTGTTATACCCCTGTAACACACAGTGTGTATATAATATATCCAGGAGTGTTATACCCCTGTAACACACAGTGTGTATATAATATATCCAGGAGTGTTACACCCATGTAACACACAGTGTGTATAAAATATATACAGGAGTGTTATACCCCTGTAACACACAGTGTGTATATAATATATCCAGGAGTGTTATACCCCTGTAACACACAGTGTGTATATAATATATCCAGGAGTGTTATACCCCTGTAACGCACAGTGTGTATATAATATATCCAGGAGTGTTATACCCCTGTAACACACAGTGTGTATATAATATATCCAGGAGTGTTACACCCCTGTAACACACAGTGTGTATATAATATATCCAAGAGTGTTATACCCCTGTAACACACAGTGTATATATAATATATCCAGGAGTGTTATACCCCTGTCACACACAGTGTGTATATAATATATCCAGGAGTGTTACACCCCTGTAACACACAGTGTGTATATAATATATCCAGGAGTGTTACAACCATGTAACGCACAGTGCGTATGTAATATATCCAGGAGTGTTATACCCCTGTAACACACAGTGTGTATATAATATATCCAGGAGTGTTACACCCCTGTAACACGCAGTGTGTATATAATATATCCAGGAGTGTTACACCCATGTAACATACAGTGCGTATGTAATATATCCATGAGTGTTACACCCATGTAATGCACAGTGTGTATATAATATATCCAGGAGTGTAATACCCCTGTAACACACAGTGTGTATATAATATATCCAGGAGTGTTACACCCCTGTAACACACAGTGTGTATATAATATATCCAGGAGTGTTACACCCCTGTAACACACAGTGTGTATATAATATATCCAGGAGTGTTATACCCCTGTAACACACAGTGTGTATATAATATATCCAGGAGTGTTACACCCATGTAATGCACAGTGCGTATATAATATATCCAGGAGTGTTATACCCCTGTAACACACAGTGTGTATATAATATATCCAGGAGTGTTATACCCCTGTAACACACAGTGTGTATATAATATATCCAGGAGTGTTACACCCCTGTAACACACAGTGTGTATATAATATATCCAGGAGTGTTATACCCCTGCAACACACAGTGTGTATATAATATATCCAGGAGTGTTATGCCCTTGTAACACATAGTGTGAATATAATATATCCAGGAGTGTTATACCCCTGTAACACACAGTGTGTATATAATATATCCAGGAGTGTCATACCCCTGTAACACAGTGTGTATATAATATATCCAGGAGTGTTACACCCCTGTAACACACAGTGTGTATATAATATATCCAGGAGTGTTATACCCCTGTAACACACAGTGTGTATATAATATATCCAGGAGTGTTATACCCCTGTAACACACAGTGTGTATATAATATATCCAGGAGTGTTACACCCCTGTAACACACAGTGTATATATAATATATCGAGGAGTGTTATACCCCTGTAACACACAGTGTGTATATAATATATACAGGAGTGTTATACCCCTGTAACACACAGTGTGTATATAATATATCCAGGAGTGTTATACCCCTGTAACACACAGTGTGTATATAATATATACAGGAGTGTTATACCCCTGTAACACACAGTGTGTATATAATATATACAGGAGTGTTATACCCCTGTAACACACAGTGTGTATATAATATATCCAGGAGTGTTACACCCCTGTAACACACAGTGTATATATAATATATCGAGGAGTGTTATACCCCTGTAACACACAGTGTGTATATAATATATACAGGAGTGTTATACCCCTGTAACACACAGTGTGTATATAATATATCCAGGAGTGTTATACCCCTGTAACACACAGTGTGTATATAATATATCCAGGAGTGTTATACCCCTGTAACACACAGTGAGTATATAATATATCCAGGAATGTTATACCCCTGTAACACACAGTGTGTATATAATATATACAGGAGTGTTATACCCCTGTAACACACAGTGTGTATATAATATATCCAGGAGTGTTATACCCCTGTAACACACAGTGTGTATATAATATATCCAGGAGTGTTATACCCCTGTAACACACAGTGTGTATATAATATATCCAGGAGTGTTATACCCCTGTAACACACAGTGTGTATATAATATATCCAGGAGTGTTACACCCATGTAACACACAGTGTGTATAAAATATATACAGGAGTGTTATACCCCTGTAACACACAGTGTGTATATAATATATCCAGGAGTGTTATACCCCTGTAACACACAGTGTGTATATAATATATCCAGGAGTGTTATACCCCTGTAACGCACAGTGTGTATATAATATATCCAGGAGTGTTATACCCCTGTAACACACAGTGTGTATATAATATATCCAGGAGTGTTACAACCATGTAACGCACAGTGCGTATGTAATATATCCAGGAGTGTAATACCCCTGTAACACACAGTGTGTATATAATATATCCAGGAGTGTTACACCCCTGTAACACGCAGTGTGTATATAATATATCCAGGAGTGTTACACCCATGTAACATACAGTGCGTATGTAATATATCCATGAGTGTTACACCCATGTAATGCACAGTGTGTATATAATATATCCAGGAGTGTAATACCCCTGTAACACACAGTGTGTATATAATATATCCAGGAGTGTTACACCCCTGTAACACACAGTGTGTATATAATATATCCAGGAGTGTTACAACCATGTAACGCACAGTGCGTATGTAATATATCCAGGAGTGTTATACCCCTGTAACACACAGTGTGTATATAATATATCCAGGAGTGTTATACCCCTGTAACACACAGTGTGTATATAATATATCCAGGAGTGTTATACCCCTGTAACACACAGTGTGTATATAATATATCCAGGAGTGTTACACCCATGTAATGCACAGTGCGTATATAATATATCCAGGAGTGTTATACCCCTGTAACACACAGTGTGTATATAATATATCCAGGAGTGTTATACCCCTGTAACACACAGTGTGTATATAATATATCCAGGAGTGTTACACCCCTGTAACACACAGTGTGTATATAATATATCCAGGAGTGTTATACCCCTGCAACACACAGTGTGTATATAATATATCCAGGAGTGTTATACCCCTGTAACACACAGTGTGTATATAATATATCCAGGAGTGTTATACCCCTGTAACACACAGTGAGTATATAATATATCCAGGAGTGTTACACCCCTGTAACACACAGTGTGTATATAATATATCCAGGAGTGTTACACCCCTGTAACACACAGTGTGTATATAATATATCCAGGAGTGTTATGCCCCTGTAACACACAGTGTGTATATAATATATCCAGGAGTGTTATACCCCTGTAACACACAGTGAGTATATAATATATCCAGGAATGTTATACCCCTGTAACACACAGTGTGTATATAATATATACAGGAGTGTTATACCCCTGTAACACACAGTGTGTATATAATATATCCAGGAGTGTTATACCCCTGTAACACACAGTGTGTATATAATATATCCAGGAGTGTTATACCCCTGTAACACACAGTGTGTATATAATATATCCAGGAGTGTTATACCCCTGTAACACACAGTGTGTATATAATATATCCAGGAGTGTTACACCCATGTAACACACAGTGTGTATAAAATATATACAGGAGTGTTATACCCCTGTAACACACAGTGTGTATATAATATATCCAGGAGTGTTATACCCCTGTAACACACAGTGTGTATATAATATATCCAGGAGTGTTATACCCCTGTAACGCACAGTGTGTATATAATATATCCAGGAGTGTTATACCCCTGTAACACACAGTGTGTATATAATATATCCAGGAGTGTTATACCCCTGTAACACACAGTGTGTATATAATATATCCAGGAGTGTTACACCCCTGTAACTCACAGTGCGTATATAATATATCCAGGAGAGTTACACCCCTGTAACACACAGTGTGTATATAATATATCCAGGAGTGTTACACCCATGTAACACACAGTGTGTATAAAATATATACAGGAGTGTTATACCCCTGTAACACACAGTGTGTATATAATATATCCAGGAGTGTTATACCCCTGTAACACACAGTGTGTATATAATATATCCAGGAGTGTTACATCCCTATAACACACAGTGTGTATATAATATATCCAGGAATCTTATACCACTGTAACACACAGTGTGTATATAATATATCCAGGAGTGTTATACCCCTGTAACACACAGTGTGTATATAATATATCCAGGAGTGTTATACCCCTGTAACACACAGTGTGTATATAATATATCCAGGAGTGTTATACCCCTGTAACACACAGTGTGTATATAATTTATCCAGGAGTGTTATACCCCTGTTACACACAGTGTGTATATAATATATCCAGGAGTGTTATACCCCTGTAACACACAGTGTGTATATAATATATCCAGGAGTGTTATACCCCTGTAACACACAGTGTGTATATAATATATCCAGGAGTGTTACACCCATGTAACACACAGTGTGTATAAAATATATACAGGAGTGTTATACCCCTGTAACACACAGTGTGTATATAATATATCCAGGAGTGTTATACCCCTGTAACACACAGTGTGTATATAATATATCCAAGAGTGTTATACCCCTGTAACACACAGTGTATATATAATATATCCAGGAGTGTTATACCCCTGTCACACACAGTGTGTATATAATATATCCAGGAGTGTTACACCCCTGTAACACACAGTGTGTATATAATATATCCAGGAGTGTTACAACCATGTAACGCACAGTGTGTATATAATATATCCAGGCGTGTTATACCCCTGTAACACACAGTGTGTATATAATATATCCAGGAGTGTTATACCCCTGTAACACACAGTGTGTATATAATATATCCAGGAGTGTTACACCCCTGTAACACACAGTGTGTATATAATATATCCAGGAGTGTTACACCCCTGTAACACACAGTGAGTATATAATATATCCAGGAGTGTTACACCCCTGTAACACACAATGTGTATATAATATATCCAGGAGTGTTATACCCCTGTAACACACAGTGCGTATGTAATATATCCAGGAGTGTTATACCCCTGTAACACACAGTGTGTATATAATATATCCAGGAGTGTTATACCCCTGTAACACACAGTGTGTATATAATATATCCAGGAGTGTTATACCCCTGTAACACACAGTGCGTATGTAATATATCCAGGAGTGTTATACCCCTGTAACACACAGTGTGTATATAATATATCCAGGAGTGTTACACCCCTGTAACACGCAGTGTGTATATAATATATCCAGGAGTGTTACACCCATGTAACATACAGTGCGTATGTAATATATCCATGAGTGTTACACCCATGTAATGCACAGTGTGTATATAATATATCCAGGAGTGTAATACCCCTGTAACACACAGTGTGTATATAATATATCCAGGAGTGTTACACCCCTGTAACACACAGTGTGTATATAATATATCCAGGAGTGTTACAACCATGTAACGCACAGTGCGTATGTAATATATCCAGGAGTGTTATACCCCTGTAACACACAGTGTGTATATAATATATCCAGGAGTGTTATACCCCTGTAACACACAGTGTGTATATAATATATCCAGGAGTGTTATACCCCTGTAACACACAGTGTGTATATAATATATCCAGGAGTGTTACACCCATGTAATGCACAGTGCGTATATAATATATCCAGGAGTGTTATACCCCTGTAACACACAGTATGTATATAATATATCCAGGAGTGTAATACCCCTGTAACGCATGGTGTATATAATATATCCAGGAGTGTTACACCCCTGTAACACACAGTGTGTATATAATATATCCAGGAGTGTTACAACCATGTAACGCACAGTGCGTATATAATATATCCAGGAGTGTTACACCCCTGTAACACACAGTGTGTATATAATATATCCAGGAGTGTTACACCCATGTAACGCACAGTGCGTATATAATATATGCAGGAGTGTTATACCCCTGTAACACACAGTGTGTATATGATATATCCAGGAGTGTAATACCCCTGTAACGCATGGTGTATATAATATATCCAGGAGTGTTATACCCCTGTAACACACAGTGTGTATATAATATACCCAGGAGTGTTATACCCCTGTAACACACAGTGTGTATATAATATATCCAGGAATGTTATACCACTGTAACGCATGGTGTATATAATATATCCAGGAGTGTTATACCCCTGTAACACACAGTGTGTATATAATATATCCAGGAGTGTTATACCCCTGTAACACACAGTGTGTATATAATATATCCAGGAGTGTTATACCCCTGTAACACACAGTGTGTATATAATATATCCAGGAGTGTTACAACCATGTAACGCACAGTGTGTATATAATATATCCAGGAGTGTTATACCCCTGTAACACACAGTGTGTATATAATATATCCAGGAGTGTTATACCCCTGTAACACACAGTGCGTATATAATATATCCAGGAGTGTTATACCCCTGTAACACACAGTGTGTATATAATATATCCAGGAGTGTTACACCCCTGTAACACACAGTGTGTATATAATATATCCAGGAGTGTTATACCCCTGTAACACACAGTGTGTATATAATATATCCATGAGTGTTATACCCCTGTAATACACAGTGTGTATATAATATATCCAGGAGTGTTATACCCCTGTAATACACAGTGTGTATATAATATATCCAGGAGTGTTATACCCCTGTTACACACAGTGTGTATATAATATATCCAGGAGTGTTATACCCCTGTAACACACAGTGTGTATATAATATATCCAGGAGTGTTACACCCCTGTAACACACAGTGTGTATATAATATATCCAGGAGTGTTACACCCCTGTAACACACAGTGTGTATATAATATATCCAGGAGTGTTATACCCCTGTAACACACAGTGTGTATATAATATATCCAGGAGTGTTATACCCCTGTAACACACAGTGTGTATATAATATATCCAGGAGTGTTACACCCCTGTAACACACAGTGTGTATATAATATATCCAGGAGTGTTATACCCCTGTAACACACAGTGTGTATATAATATATCCAGGAGTGTTATACCCCTGTAACACACAGTGTGTATATAATTTATCCAGGAGTGTTATACCCCTGTAACACACAGTGTGTATATAATATATCCAGGAGTGTTATACCCCTGTAACACACAGTGAGTATATAATATATCCAGGAATGTTATACCCCTGTAATACACAGTGTGTATATAATATATCCAGGAGTGTTATACCCCTGTAACACACAGTGTGTATATAATATGTCCATGAGTGTTATACCCATGTAATACACAGTGTGTATATAATATATCCAGGAGTGTTATACCCCTGTAATACACAGTGTGTATATAATATATCCAGGAGTGTTATACCCCTGTAACACACAGTGTGTATATAATATATCCAGGAGTGTTATACCCCTGTAACACACAGTGTGTATATAATATATCCAGGAGTGTTATACCCCTGTAACACACAGTGTGTATATAATATATCCAGGAGTGTTATACCCCTGTAACACACAGTGTGTATATAATATATCCAGGAGTGTTACACCCCTGTAACACACAGTGTGTATATAATATATCCAGGAGTGTTATACCCCTGTAACACACAGTGTGTATATAATATATCCAGGAGTGTTATACCCCTGTAACACACAGTGTGTATATAATATATCCAGGAGTGTTATACCCCTGTAACACACAGTGTGTACACAATATATCCAGGAATGTTATACCCCTGTAACACACAGTGTGTATATAATATATCCGGAGTGTTATACCCCTGTAACACACAGTGCGTATATAATAAATCCAGGAGTGTTATACCCCTGTAACACACAGTGTGTATATAATATATCCAGGAGTGTTATACCCCTGTAACACACAGTGTGTATATAATATATCCAGGAGTGTTACACCCCTGTAACACACAGTGTGTATATAATATATCCAGGAGTGTTATACCCCTGTAACACACAGTGTGTATATAATATATCCAGGAGTGTTATACCCCTGTAACACACAGTGTGTATATAATATATCCAGGAGTGTTATACCCCTGTAACGCACAGTGTGTATATAATATATCCAGGAGTGTTATACCCCTGTAACACACAGTGTGTATATAATATATCCAGGAGTGTTATACCCCTGTAACTCACAGTGTGTATATAATATATCCAGGAGTGTTATACCCCTGTAACACAGTGTGTATATAATATATCCAGGAGTGTTATACCCCTGTAACACACAGTGTGTATATAATATATCCAGGAGTGTTACACCCCTGTAACACACAGTTTGTATATAATATATCCGGGAGTGTTATACCCCTGTAACACACAGTGTGTATATAATATATCCAGGAGTGTTATACCCCTGTAACTCACAGTGTGTATATAATATATCCAGGAGTGTTATACCCCTGTAACACACAGTGTGTATATAATATATCCAGGAGTGTTATACCCCTGTAACACACAGTGTGTATATAATATATCCAGGAGTGTTATACCCCTGTAACACACAGTGTGTATATAATATATCCAGGAGTGTTATACCCCTGTAACACACAGTGTGTATATAATATATCCAGGAGTGTTACACCCCTGTAACACACAGTGTGTATATAATATATCCAGGAGTGTTATACCCCTGTAACGCACAGTGTGTATATAATATATCCAGGAGTGTTATACCCCTGTAACACACAGTGTGTATATAATATATCCAGGAGTGTTATACCCCTGTAACACACAGTGTGTATATAATATATCCAGGAGTGTTATACCCCTGTAACACAGTGTGTATATAATATATCCAGGAGTGTTATACCCCTGTAACACACAGTGTGTATATAATATATCCAGGAGTGTTACACCCCTGTAACACACAGTTTGTATATAATATATCCGGGAGTGTTATACCCCTGTAACACACAGTGTGTATATAATATATCCAGGAGTGTTATACCCCTGTAACTCACAGTGTGTATATAATATATCCAGGAGTGTTATACCCCTGTAACACACAGTGTGTATATAATATATCCAGGAGTGTTATACCCCTGTAACACACAGTGTGTATATAATATATCCAGGAGTGTTACACCCCTGTAACTCACAGTGTGTATATAATATATCCAGGAGTGTTATACCCCTGTAACACACAGTGTGTATATAATATATCCAGGAGTGTTACACCCCTGTAACACACAGTGTGTATATAATATATCCAGGAGTGTTATACCCCTGTAACTCACAGTGTGTATATAATATATCCAGGAGTGTTATACCCCTGTAACACACAGTGTGTATATAATATATCCAGGAGTGTTATACCCCTGTAACACACAGTGTGTATATAATATATCCAGGAGTGTTATACCCCTGTAACTCACAGTGTGTATATAATATATCCAGGAGTGTTATACCCCTGTAACTCACAGTGTGTATATAATATATCCAGGAGTGTTATACCCCTGTAACGCACAGTGTGTATATAATATATCCAGGAGTGTTATACCCCTGTAACACACAGTGTGTATATAATATATCCAGGAGTGTTATACCCCTGTCACACACAGTGTGTATATAATATATCCAGGAGTGTTATACCCCTGTAACACACAGTGTGTATATAATATATCCAGGAGTGTTATACCCCTGTAACTCACAGTGTGTATATAATATATCCAGGAGTGTTATACCCCTGTAACACACAGTGTGTATATAATATATCCGGGAGTGTTATACCCCTGTAACACACAGTGTGTATATAATATATCCGGGAGTGTTATACCCCTGTAACACACAGTGTGTATATAATATATCCAGGAGTGTTACACCCCTGTAACACACAGTGAGTATATAATATATCCAGGAGTGTTATACCCCTGTAACACACAGTGTGTATATAATATATCCAGGAGTGTTACACCCCTGTAACACACAGTGTGTATATAATATATCCATGAGTGTTATACCCTTGTAACACATAGTGTGTATATAATATATCCAGGAGTGTTATACCCCTGTAACACACAGTGTGCATACAATATATCCATGAGTGTTATACCCTTGTAACACATAGTGTGTATATAATATATCCAGGAGTGTTACACCCATGTAACACACAGTGTGTATATAATATATCCATGAGTGTTATACCCCTGTAACACACAGTGTGTATATAATATATCCAGGAGTGTTATACCCCTGTAACACACAGTGTGTATATAATATATCCAGGAGTGTTATACCCCTGTAACACACAGTGTGTATATAATATATCCAGGAGTGTTATACCCCTGTAACACACAGTGTGTATATAATATATCCAGGAGTGTTATACCCCTGTAACACACAGTGTGTATATAATATATCCAGGAGTGTTATACCCCTGTAACACACAGTGTGTATATAATATATCCAGGAGTGTTATACCCCTGTAACACACAGTGTGTATATAATATATCCAGGAGTGTTACACCCCTGTAACACATAGTGTGTATATAATATATCCAGGAGTGTTACACCCCTGTAACACACAGTGTGTATATAATATATCCAGGAATGTTACCCCTGTAACACACAGTGAGTATATAATATATCCAGGAGTGTTATACCCCTGTAACACACAGTGTGTATATAATATATCCAGGAGTGTTATACCCCTGTAACACACAGTGTGTATATAATATATCCAGGAGTGTTATACCCCTGTAACACACAGTGTGTATATAATATATCCAGGCGTGTTATACCCCTGTAACACACAGTGCATACATAATATATCCAGGAGTGTTATACCCCTGTAACACACAGTGTGTATATAATATATCCAGGAGTGTTATACCCCTGTAACACACAGTGTGTATATAATATATCCAGGAGTGTTACACCCCTGTAACACACAGTGTGTATATAATATATCCAGGAGTGTTACACCCCTGTAACACACAGTGTGTATATAATATATCCAGGAGTGTTACACCCCTGTAACACACAGTGTGTATATAATATATCCAGGAGTGTTATACCCCTGTAACACACAGTGTGTATATAATATATCCAGGAGTGTTATACCCCTGTAACACACAGTGTGTATATAATATATCCAGGAGTGTTATACCCCTGTAACACACAGTGTGTATATAATATATCCAGGAGTGTTACACCCCTGTAATACACAGTGTGTATATAATATATCCAGGAGTGTTATACCCCTGTAACACACAGTGCGTATATAATATATCCAGGAGTGTTATACCCCTGTAACACACAGTGTGTATATAATATATCCAGGAGTGTTATACCCCTGTAACACACAGTGTGTATATAATATATCCAGGAGTGTTACACCCCTGTAACACACAGTGTGTATATAATATATCCAGGAGTGTTA
Source organism: Chiloscyllium punctatum (assembly GCF_047496795.1). Classification (NCBI taxonomy): domain Eukaryota; kingdom Metazoa; phylum Chordata; class Chondrichthyes; order Orectolobiformes; family Hemiscylliidae; genus Chiloscyllium; species Chiloscyllium punctatum. The sequence continues at coordinate 111,661 of NW_027310157.1, forward strand.
CACCCCTGTAACACACAGTGTGTATATAATATATCCAGGAGTGTTATACCCTGTAACACACAGTGTGTATATAATATATCCAGGAGTGTTATACCCCTGTAACACACAGTGTGTATATAATATATCCAGGAGTGTTATACCCCTGTAACACACAGTGTGTATATAATATATCCAGGAGTGTTATACCCCTGTAACACACAGTGTGTATATAATATATCCAGGAGTGTTATACCCCTGTAACACACAGTGTGTATATAATATATCCAGGAGTGTTGTACCCCTGTAACACACAGTGTGTATATAATATATCCAGGAGTGTTATACCCCTGTAACACACAGTGTGTATATAATATATCCAGGAGTGTTATACCCCTGTAACACACAGTGTGTATATAATATATCCAGGAGTGTTACACCCCTGTAACACACAGTGCGTATATAATATATCCAAGAGTGTTTTATCGCTGTAACACACAGTGTGTATATAATATATCCAGGAGTGTTACACCCCTGTAACACACAGTGTGTATATAATATATCCAGGAATGTTATACCCCTGTTACACACAGTGTGTATATAATATATCCAGGAGTGTTACACCCCCGTAACACACAGTGTGTATATAATATATCCAGGAGTGTTATACCCCTGTAACACACAGTGTATATATAATATATCCAGGAGTGTTACTCCCCTGTAACACACAGTGCATACATAATATATCCAGGAGTGTTACACCCCTGTAACACACAGTGTGTATATAATATATCCAGGAGTGTTATACCCCTGTAACACACAGTGTGTATATAATATATCCAGGAGTGTTACAGCCCTGTAACACACAGTGTGTATATAATATATCCAGGAGTGTTATACCCCTGTAACACACAGTGTGTATATAATATATCCAGGAGTGTTATACCCCTGTAACACACAGTGTGTATATAATATATCCAGGAGTGTTACACCCCTGTAACACACAGTGTGTATATAATATATCCAGGAGTGTTATACCCCTGTAACACACAGTGTGTATATAATATATCCAGGAGTGTTACACCCCTGTAACACACAGTGTGTATATAATATATCCAGGAGTGTTACACCCCTGTAACACACAGTGTGTATATAATATATCCAGGAGTGTTACACCCCTGTAACGCACAGTGTGTATATAATATATCCAGGAGTGTTACACCCCTGTAACACACAGTGTGTATATAATATATCCAGGAGTGTTATACCCCTGTAACACACAGTGTGTATATAATATATCCAGGAGTGTTATACCCCTGTAACACACAGTGTGTATATAATATATCCAGGAGTGTTACACCCCTGTAACACACAGTGTGTATATAATATATCCAGGAGTGTTATACCCCTGTAACACACAGTGTGTATATATAATATATCCAGGAGTGTTATACCCCTGTAACACACAGTGTGTATATAATGTATCCAGGAGTGTTACACCCCTGTAACACACAGTGTGTATATAATATATCCAGGAGTGTTATACCCCTGTAACACACAGTGTGTATATAATATATCCAGGCGTGTTATACCCCTGTAACACACAGTGTGTATATAATATATCCAGGAGTGTTACACCCCTGTAACACACAGTGTGTATATAATATATCCAGGAGTGTTACACCCCTGTAACACACAGTGTGTATATAATATATCCAGGAGTGTTACACCCCTGTAACACACAGTGTGTATATAATATATCCAGGAGTGTTACACCCATGTAACACACAGTGTGTATATAATGTATCCGGGAGTGTTATACCCCTGTAACACACAGTGTGTATATAATATATCCAGGAGTGTTATACCCCTGTAACACACAGTGTGTATATAATATATCCAGGAGTGTTATACCCCAGTAATACACAGTGTGTCTATAATATATCCAGGCATGTTATACCCCTGTAACACACAGTGTGCATGCAATATATCCATGAGTGTTATACCCTTGTAACACATAGTGTGTATATAATATATCCAGGAGTGTTACACCCCAGTAACACACAGTGTGTATATAATATATCCAGGAGTGTTACACCCCTGTAACGCACGGTGTATATATAATATATCCAGGAGTGTTACACCCCTGTAACACACAGTGTGTATATAATATATACAGGAGTGTTATACCCCTGTAACGCATGGTGTATATATAATATATCCAGGAGTGTTACACCCCTGTAACACACAGTGTGTATATAATATGTCCAGGAGTGTTACACCCATGTAACACACAGTGCGTATATAATATATCCAGGAGTGTTACACCCATGTAACGCACAGTGCGTATATAATATATCCAGGAGTGTTATACCCCTGTAACACAGTGTGTATATAATATATCCAGGAGTGTTACACCCATGTAACACACTGTGCGTATATAATATATCCAGGAGTGTTATACCCCTGTAACACACAGTGTGTATATAATATATCCAGGAGTGTTACACCCATGTAACACACTGTGCGTATATAATATATCCAGGAGTGTTATACACCTGTAACGCACAGTGTGTATATAATATATCCAGGAGTGTTATACCCCTGTAACACACAGTGTGTATATAATATATCCAGGAGTGTTACACCCATGTAACACACTGTGCGTATATAATATATCCAGGAGTGTTATACACCTGTAACGCACAGTGTGTATATAATATATCCAGGAGTGTTACACCCATGTAACACACAGTGTGTATATAATATATCCAGGAGTGTTATACACCTGTAACGCACAGTGCGTATATAATATATCCAGGAGTGTTATACCCCTGTAACACACAGAGCATATGTAATATATCCAGGAGTGTTACACCCCTGTAACACACAGTGTGTATATAATATATCCAGGAGTGTTATACACCTGTAACGCACAGTGCGTATATAATATATCCAGGAGTGTTATACACCTGTAACGCACAGTGCGTATATAATATATCCAGGAGTGTTATACCCCTGTAACACACAGAGCATATGTAATATATCCAGGAGTGTTACACCCCTGTAACACACAGTGTGTATATAATATATCCAGGAGTGTTACACCCATGTAACGCACAGTGCGTATATAATATATCCAGGAGTGTTATACACCTGTAACGCACAGTGTGTATATAATATATCCAGGAGTGTTACTCCCCTGTAACACACAGTGTGTATATAATATATCCAGGAGTGTTACACCCCTGTAACACACAGTGCGTATATAATATATCCAGGAGTGTTATACCCCTGTAACGCACAGTGCGTATATAATATATCCAGGAGTGTTATACCCCTGTAACACACAAAGCGTTTCTAATATATCCAGGAGTGTTATACCCCTGTAACACACAGTGTGTATATAATATATCCATGAGTGTTATACCCCTGTAACACACAGTGTGTATATAATATATCCAGGAGTGTTATACCCCTGTAACACACAGTGTGTATATAATATATCCAGGAGTGTTATACCCCTGTAACACACAGTGTGTATATAATATATCCAGGAGTGTTATACCCCTGTAACGCATGGTGTATATATAATATATCCAGGAGTGTTACACCCCTGTAACACACAGTGTATATATTTTATATACAGGAGTGTTATACCCCTGTAACGCACGGTGTATATATAATATATCCAGGAGTGTTATACTCTGTAACACAGTGTGTATATAATATATCCAGGAATGTTATACCCCTGTAACACACAGTGTGCATATAATATATCCAGGAGTGTTATACCCGTGTAACACACAGTGTGTATATAATATATCCAGGAGTGTTATACCCCTGTAACACACAGTGTGTATATAATATATCCAGGAGTGTTACACCCCTGTAACACACAGTGTGTATATAATATATCCAGGAGTGTTATACCCCTGTAACACACAGTGTGTATATAATATATCCAGGAGTGTTATACCCCTGTAACACACGGTGTGTATATAATATATCCAGGAGTGTTACACCCCTGTAACACACAGTGTGCATACAATATATCCATGAGTGTTATAACCTTGTAACACATAGTGTGTATATAATATATCCAGGAGTGTTACACCCCTGTAACACACAGTGTGTATATAATATATCCAGGAGTGTTACACCCCTGTAACACACAGTGTGTATATAATATATCCAGGCGTGTTATACCCCTGTAACACACAGTGTGTATATAATATATCCAGGAGTGTTACACCCCTGTAACACACAGTGTGTATATAATATATCCAGGAGTGTTATACCCCTGTAACACACAGTGTGTATATAATATATCCAGGAGTGTTATACCCCTGTAACACACAGTGTGTATATAATATATCCAGGAGTGTTATACCCCTGTAACACACAGTGTGTATATAATATATCCAGGAGTGTTATACCCCTGTAACACACAGTGTGTATATAATATATCCAGGAGTGTTATACCCCTGTAACACACAGTGTGTATATAATATATCCAGGAGTGTTATACCCCTGTAACACAGTGTGTATATGATATATCCAGGAGTGTTATACCCCTGTAACACACAGTGTGTATATAATATATCCAGGAGTGTTACACCCCTGTAACACACAGTGTGTATATAATATATCCAGGAGTGTTACACCCCTGTAACACACAGTGTGTATATAATATATCCAGGAGTGTTATACCCCTGTAACACACAGTGTGTATATAATATATCCAGGAGTGTTATACCCCTGTAACACACAGTGTGTATATAATATATCCAGGAGTGTTATACCCCTGTAACACACAGTGTGTATATAATATATCCAGGAGTGTTATACCCCTGTAACACACAGTGTGTATATAATATATCCAGGAGTGTTACACACCTGTAACACACAGTGTGTATATAATATATCCAGGAGTGTTATACCCCTGTAACACACAGTGTGTATATAATATATCCAGGAGTGTTATACCCCTGTAACACACAGTGTGTATATAATATATCCAGGAGTGTTATACCCCTGTAACACACAGTGTGTATATAATATATCCAGGAGTGTTATACCCCTGTCACACACAGTGTGTATATAATATATCCAGGAGTGTTATACCCCTGTAACACACAGTGTGTATATAATATATCCAGGAGTGTTACACCCCTGTAACACACAGTGTGTATATAATATATCCAGGAGTGTTATACCCCTGTAACACACAGTATGTATATAATATATCCAGGAGTGTTATACCCCTGTAACACACAGTGTGTATATAATATATCCAGGAGTGTTACACCCCTGTAACACACAGTGTGTATATAATATATCCAGGAGTGTTATACCCCTGTAACACACAGTGTGTATATAATATATCCAGGAGTGTTATACCCCTGTAACACACAGTGTGTATATAATATATCCAGGAGTGTTACACCCCTGTAACACACAGTGTGTATATAATATATCCAGGAGTGTTATACCCCTGTAACACACAGTGTGTATATAATATATCCAGGAGTGTTATACCCCTGTAACACACAGTGTGTATATAATATATCCAGGAGTGTTATACCCCTGTAACACACAGTGTGTATATAATATATCCAGGAGTGTTATACCCCTGTAACACACAGTGTGTATATAATATATCCAGGAGTGTTATACCCCTGTAATACACAGTGTGTATATAATGTATCCAGGAGTGTTACACCCCTGTAACACACAGTGTGTATATAATATACCCAGGAGTGTTATACCCCTGTAACACACAGTGTGTATATAATATATCCAGGAGTGTTATACCCCTGTAACACACAGTGTGTATATAATATATCCAGGAGTGTTACACCCCTGTAATACACAGTGTGTATATAATATATCCAGGAGTGTTATACCCCTGTAACACACAGTGTGTATATAATATATCGAGGAGTGTTATACCCCTGTAACACACAGTGTGTATATAATATATCCAGGAGTGTTACACCCCTGTAACACACAGTGTGTATATAATATATCCAGGAGTGTTATACCCCTGTAACACACAGTGTGTATATAATATATCCAAGAGTGTTACACCCCTGTAACACACAGTGTGTATATAATATATCCAGGAGTGTTACACCCCTGTAACACACAGTGTGTATCTTATATATCCAGGAGTGTTATACCCTTGGAACACACAGTGTGTATATAATATATCCAGGAGTGTTACACCCCTGTAACACACAGTGTGTATATAATATATCCAGGAGTGTTATACCCCTGTAACACACAGTGTGTATATAATATATCCAGGAGTGTTATACCCCTGTAACACACAGTGTGTATATAATATATCCAGGAGTGTTATACCCTTGTAACACATAGTGTGAATATAATATATCCAGGAGTGTTATACCCCTGTAACACACAGTGTGTATATAATATATCCAGGAGAGTTATACCGCTGTAACACACAGTGTTTATATAATATATCCAGGAGTGTTATACCCCTGTAACACACAGTGTGTCTATAATATATCCAGGAGAGTTATACCCCTGTAACACACAGTGTGTATATAATATATCCAGGAGTGTTATACCCCTGTAACACACAGTGTGTACATAATATAACCAGGAGTGTTATACCCCTGTAACACACAGTGTGTATATAATATATCCAGGAGTGTTATACCCCTGTAACACAGTGTGTATATAATATATCCAGGAGTGTTACACCCCTGTAACACACAGTGTGTGTCTTATATATCCAGGAGTGTTATACCCTTGGAACACACAGTGTGTATATAATATATCCAGGAGTGTTACACCCCTGTAACACACAGTGTGTATATAATATATCCAGGAGTGTTATACCCCTGTAACACACAGTGTGTATATAATATATCCAGGAGTGTTATACCCCTGTAACACACAGTGTGTATATAATATATCCAGGCGTGTTATACCCCTGTAACACACAGTGTGTATATAATATATCCAGGAGTGTTACACCCCTGTAACACACAGTGTGTATATAATATATCCAGGAGTGTTATACCCCTGTAACACACAGTGTGTATATAATATATCCAGGAGTGTTGTACCCTTGTAACACATAGTGTGAATATAATATATCCAGGAGTGTTATACCCCTGTAACACACAGTGTGTATATAATATATCCAGGAGAGTTATACCGCTGTAACACACAGTGTGTATATAATATATCCAGGAGTGTTATACCGCTGTAACACACAGTGTGTATATAATATAACCAGGAGTGTTATACCGCTGTAACACACAGTGTGTATATAATATATCCAGGAGTGTTATACCGCTGTAACACACAGTGTGTATATAATATATCCAGGAGTGTTACACCCCTGTAACACACAGTGTGTATATAATATATCCAGGGGTGTTATACCCCTGTAACACACAGTGTGTATATAATATATCCAGGAGTGTTATACCCCTGTAACACACAGTGTGTATATAATATATCCAGGAGTGTTATATCCCTGTAACGCACAGTGTGTATATAATATATCCAGGAGTGTTACACCCCTGTAACACACAGTGTGTATATAATATATCCAGGAGTGTTACACCCCTGTAACACACAGTGTGTATATAATATATCCAGGAGTGTTACACCCCTGTAACACACAGTGTGTATATAATATATCCAGGAGTGTTACACCCCTGTAACACACAGTGTGTATATAATATATCCAGGAGTGTTACACCCCTGTAACACACAGTGTGTATATAATATATCCAGGAGTGTTACACCCCTGTAACACACAGTGTGTATATAATATATCCAGGAGTGTTATACCCCTGTAACACACAGTGTGTATATAATATATCCAGGAGTGTTATACCCCTGTAACACAGTGTGTATATAATATATCCAGGAGTGTTACACCCCTGTAACACACAGTGTGTATATAATATATCCAGGAGTGTTATACCCCTGTAACACACAGTGTGTATAAAATATATCCAGGAGTGTTATACCCCTGTAACACACAGTGTGTATATAATATATCCAGGAGTGTTACACCCCTGTAACACACAGTGTGTATATAATTTATCCAGGAGTGTTACATCCCTGTAACACACAGTGTGTATATAATATATCCAGGAGTGTTATATCCCTGTAACACACAGTGTGTATATAATTTATCCAGGAGTGTTACATCCCTGTAACACACAGTGTGTATATAATATATCCAGGAGTGTTATACCCCTGTAACGCACAGTGTGTATATAATATATCCAGGAGTGTTATATCCCTGTAACACACAGTGTGTATATAATTTATCCAGGAGTGTTATATCCCTGTAACACACAGTGTGTATATAATTTATCCAGGAGTGTTACATCCCTGTAACACACAGTGTGTATATAATATATCCAGGAGTGTTATACCCCTGTAACACACAGTGTGTATATAATATATCCAGGAGTGTTATACCCCTGTAACACACAGTGTGTATATAATATATCCAGGAGTGTTACACCCCTGTAACACACAGTGTGTATATAATATATCCAGGAGTGTTACACCCCTGTAATACACAGTGTGTATATAATATACCCAGGAGTGTTATACCCCTGTAACACACAGTGTGTATATAATATATCCAGGAGTGTTATACCCCTGTAACACACAGTGTGTATATAATATATCCAGGAGTGTTACACCCCTGTAACACACAGTGTGTATATAATATATCCAGGAGTGTTACACCCCTGTAACACACAGGGTGTATATAATATATCCAGGAGTGTTACACCCCTGTAACACACAGTGTGTATATAATATATCCAGGAGTGTTATACCCCTGTAACACACAGTGTGTATATAATATATCCAGGAGTGTTATACCCCTGTAACACACAGTGTGTATATAATATATCGAGGAGTGTTATACCCCTGTAACACACAGTGTGTATATAATATATCCAGGCGTGTTATACCCCTATAACACACAGTGTGTATATAATATATCCAAGAGTGTTACACCCCTGTAACACACAGTGTGTATATAATATATCCAGGAGTGTTATACCCCTGTAACACACAGTGTGTATCTTATATATCCAGGAGTGTTATACCCTTGGAACACACAGTGTGTATATAATATATCCAGGAGTGTTACACCCCTGTAACACACAGTGTGTATATAATATATCCAGGAGTGTTATACCCCTGTAACACACAGTGTGTATATAATATATCCAGGAGTGTTATACCCCTGTAACACACAGTGTGTATATAATATATCCAGGAGTGTTACACCCCTGTAACACACAGTGTGTATATAATATATCCAGGAGTGTTATACCCCTGTAACACACAGTGTGTATATAATATATCCAGGAGTGTTATACCCTTGTAACACATAGTGTGAATATAATATATCCAGGAGTGTTATACCCCTGTAACACACAGTGTGTATATAATATATCCAGGAGAGTTATACCGCTGTAACACACAGTGTGTATATAATATATCCAGGAGTGTTATACCGCTGTAACACACAGTGTGTATATAATATAACCAGGAGTGTTATACCCCTGTAACAGACAGTGTGTATATAATATATCCAGGAGTGTTGTACCCTTGTAACACATAGTGTGAATATAATATATCCAGGAGTGTTATACCCCTGTAACACACAGTGTGTATATAATATATCCAGGAGAGTTATACCGCTGTAACACACAGTGTGTATATAATATATCCAGGAGTGTTATACCGCTGTAACACACAGTGTGTATATAATATAACCAGGAGTGTTATACCGCTGTAACACACAGTGTGTATATAATATATCCAGGAGTGTTATACCGCTGTAACACACAGTGTGTATATAATATATCCAGGAGTGTTACACCCCTGTAACACACAGTGTGTATATAATATATCCAGGGGTGTTATACCCCTGTAACACACAGTGTGTATATAATATATCCAGGAGTGTTATACCCCTGTAACACACAGTGTGTATATAATATATCCAGGAGTGTTATATCCCTGTAACGCACAGTGTGTATATAATATATCCAGGAGTGTTACACCCCTGTAACACACAGTGTGTATATAATATATCCAGGAGTGTTACACCCCTGTAACACACAGTGTGTATATAATATATCCAGGAGTGTTACACCCCTGTAACACACAGTGTGTATATAATATATCCAGGAGTGTTACACCCCTGTAACACACAGTGTGTATATAATATATCCAGGAGTGTTACACCCCTGTAACACACAGTGTGTATATAATATATCCAGGAGTGTTACACCCCTGTAACACACAGTGTGTATATAATATATCCAGGAGTGTTATACCCCTGTAACACACAGTGTGTATATAATATATCCAGGAGTGTTATACCCCTGTAACACAGTGTGTATATAATATATCCAGGAGTGTTACACCCCTGTAACACACAGTGTGTATATAATATATCCAGGAGTGTTATACCCCTGTAACACACAGTGTGTATAAAATATATCCAGGAGTGTTATACCCCTGTAACACACAGTGTGTATATAATATATCCAGGAGTGTTACACCCCTGTAACACACAGTGTGTATATAATTTATCCAGGAGTGTTACATCCCTGTAACACACAGTGTGTATATAATATATCCAGGAGTGTTATATCCCTGTAACACACAGTGTGTATATAATTTATCCAGGAGTGTTACATCCCTGTAACACACAGTGTGTATATAATATATCCAGGAGTGTTATACCCCTGTAACGCACAGTGTGTATATAATATATCCAGGAGTGTTATATCCCTGTAACACACAGTGTGTATATAATTTATCCAGGAGTGTTATATCCCTGTAACACACAGTGTGTATATAATTTATCCAGGAGTGTTACATCCCTGTAACACACAGTGTGTATATAATATATCCAGGAGTGTTATACCCCTGTAACACACAGTGTGTATATAATATATCCAGGAGTGTTATACCCCTGTAACACACAGTGTGTATATAATATATCCAGGAGTGTTACACCCCTGTAACACACAGTGTGTATATAATATATCCAGGAGTGTTACACCCCTGTAATACACAGTGTGTATATAATATACCCAGGAGTGTTATACCCCTGTAACACACAGTGTGTATATAATATATCCAGGAGTGTTATACCCCTGTAACACACAGTGTGTATATAATATATCCAGGAGTGTTACACCCCTGTAACACACAGTGTGTATATAATATATCCAGGAGTGTTACACCCCTGTAACACACAGGGTGTATATAATATATCCAGGAGTGTTACACCCCTGTAACACACAGTGTGTATATAATATATCCAGGAGTGTTATACCCCTGTAACACACAGTGTGTATATAATATATCCAGGAGTGTTATACCCCTGTAACACACAGTGTGTATATAATATATCGAGGAGTGTTATACCCCTGTAACACACAGTGTGTATATAATATATCCAGGCGTGTTATACCCCTATAACACACAGTGTGTATATAATATATCCAAGAGTGTTACACCCCTGTAACACACAGTGTGTATATAATATATCCAGGAGTGTTATACCCCTGTAACACACAGTGTGTATCTTATATATCCAGGAGTGTTATACCCTTGGAACACACAGTGTGTATATAATATATCCAGGAGTGTTACACCCCTGTAACACACAGTGTGTATATAATATATCCAGGAGTGTTATACCCCTGTAACACACAGTGTGTATATAATATATCCAGGAGTGTTATACCCCTGTAACACACAGTGTGTATATAATATATCCAGGAGTGTTACACCCCTGTAACACACAGTGTGTATATAATATATCCAGGAGTGTTATACCCCTGTAACACACAGTGTGTATATAATATATCCAGGAGTGTTATACCCTTGTAACACATAGTGTGAATATAATATATCCAGGAGTGTTATACCCCTGTAACACACAGTGTGTATATAATATATCCAGGAGAGTTATACCGCTGTAACACACAGTGTGTATATAATATATCCAGGAGTGTTATACCGCTGTAACACACAGTGTGTATATAATATAACCAGGAGTGTTATACCCCTGTAACAGACAGTGTGTATATAATATATCCAGGAGTGTTACACCCCTGTAACACACAGTGTGTATATAATATATCCAGGAGTGTTATACCCCTGTAACACACAGTGTGTATAAAATATATCCAGGAGTGTTATACCCCTGTAACACACAGTGAGTATATAATATATCCAGGAGTGTTACACCCCTGTAACACACAGTGTGTATATAATTTATCCAGGAGTGTTACATCCCTGTAACACACAGTGTGTATATAATATATCCAGGAGTGTTATATCCCTGTAACACACAGTGTGTATATAATTTATCCAGGAGTGTTACATCCCTGTAACACACAGTGTGTATATAATATATCCAGGAGTGTTATACCCCTGTAACGCACAGTGTGTATATAATATATCCAGGAGTGTTATATCCCTGTAACACACAGTGTGTATATAATTTATCCAGGAGTGTTACATCCCTGTAACACACAGTGTGTATATAATATATCCAGGAGTGTTATACCCCTGTAACGCACAGTGTGTATATAATATATCGAGGAGTGTTACACCCCTGTAACACACAGTGTGTATATAATTTATCCAGGAGTGTTACATCCCTGTAACACACAGTGTGTATATAATATATCCAGGAGTGTTATATCCCTGTAACACACAGTGTGTATATAATATATCCAGGAGTGTTATACCCCTGTAACACACAGTGTGTATATAATATATCCAGGAGTGTTATACCCCTGTAACACACAGTGTGTATATAATATATCCAGGAGTGTTACACCCCTGTAACACACAGTGTGTATATAATTTATCCAGGAGTGTTACATCCCTGTAACACACAGTGTGTATATAATATATCCAGGAGTGTTATATCCCTGTAACACACAGTGTGTATATAATATATCCATGAGTGTTACACCCCTGTAACACACAGTGTGTATATAATATATCCAGGAGTGTTACACCCCTGTAACACAGTGTGTATATGATATATCCAGGAGTGTTACACCCCTGTAACACACAGTGTGTATATAATATATCCAGGAGTGTTATACCCCTGTAACACACAGTGTGTATATAATATATCCAGGAGTGTTATACCCCTGTAACACACAGTGTGTATATAATATATCCAGGAGTGTTACACCCCTGTAACACACAGTGTGTATATAATACATCCAGGAGTGTTCTACGCCTGTAACACACAGTGTGTATATAATATATCCAGGAGTGTTACACCCCTGTAACACACAGTGTGTATATAATATATCCAGGAGTGTTACACCCCTGTAACACACAGTGTGTATATAATATATCCAGGAGTGTTACACCCCTGTAACACACAGTGTGTATATAATATATCCAGGAGTGTTATACCCCTGTAACACACAGTGTGTATATAATATATCCAGGAGTGTTATACCCCTGTAACACACAGTGTGTATATAATATATCCAGGAGTGTTATACCCCTGTAACACACAGTGTGTATATAATATATCCAGGAATGTTATACCACTGTAACACACAGTGTGTATATAATATATCCAGGAGTGTTATACCCCTGTAACACACAGTGTGTATATAATATATCCAGGAGTGTTATACCCCTGTAACACACAGTGTTTATATAATATATCCAGGAATGTTATACCAGTGTAACACACAGTGTGCACATAATATATCCAGGAGTGTTACACCCCTGTAACGCACAGTGTATATATAATATATCCAGGAGTGTTATACCCCAGTAACACACAGTGTGTATATAATATATCCAGGAGTGTTACACCCCTGTAACACACAGTGTGTATATAATATATCCAGGAGTGTTACACCCCTGTAACACACAGTGTGTATATAATATATCCAGGAGTGTTACACCCATGTAACACACAGTGTGTATATAATATATCCAGGAGTGTTACACCCCTGTAACACACAGTGCGTATATAATATATCCAGGAGTGTTACACCCCTGTAACAGTGCGTATACAATATATCCAGGAGTGTTATACCCCTGTAACACACAGTTTGTATATAATATATCCAGGAGTGTTACACCCCTGTAACACACAGTGTGTATATAATATATCCAGGCGTGTTATACCCCTGTAACACACAGTGTGTATATAATATATCCAGGAGTGTTATACCCATGTAACGCACAGTGCGTATATAATATATCCAGGAGTGTTACACCCCTGTAACACACAGTGTGTATATAATATATCCAGGAGTGTTACACCCATGTAACACACAGTGCGTATATAATATATCCAGGAGTGTTACACCCATGTAACGCACAGTGCGTATATAATATATCCAGGAGTATTATACCCCTGTAACACACAGTGTGTATATAATATATCCAGGAGTGTTACACCCATGTAACACACAGTGCGTATATAATATATCCAGGAGTGTTACACCCATGTAACGCAGAGGGCGTATATAATATATCCAGGAGTGTTATACCCATGTAACACACAGAGCGTATATAATATATCCAGGAGTGTAACACCCCTGTAACACACAGTGTGTATATGATATATCCAGGAGTGATACACCCATGTAACACACAGTGCGTATATAATATATCCAGGAGTGTTATACCCCTGTAACACACAGTGTGTGTATAATATATCCATGAGTGTTATAGCCCTGTAACACACAGTGTGTATATAATATATCCAGGAGTGTTACACCCCTGTAACACACAGTGTGTATATAATATATCCAGGAGTGTTACACCCCTGTAACACACAGTGTGTATATAATATATCCAGGAGTGTTATACCCCTGTAACACACAGTGTGTATATAATATATCCAGGAATGTTATACCCCTGTAACGCACAGTGTGTATATAATATATCCAGGAGTGTTATACCCCTGTAACACACAGTGTTTATATAATATATCCAGGAATGTTATACCCCTGTTACACACAGTGTGTACATAATATATCCAGGAGTGTTATACCACTGTAACACACAGTGTGTATATAATATATCCGGGAGTGTTATACCCCTGTAACACACAGTGTGCATACAATATATCCATGAGTGTTATACCCTTGTAACACACAGTGTGTATATAGTATATCCAGGAGTGTTATACCCCTGTAACACACAGTGTGTATATAATATATCCAGGAGTGTTACACCCATGTAACACACAGTGCGTATATAATATATCCAGGAGTGTTACACCCATGTAACGCACAGTGCGTATATAATATATCCAGGAGTGTTATATCACTGTAACACACAGTGTGTTTATAATATACCCAAGAGTGTTATTCACTTGTAACACACAGTGTGTATATAATATATCCAGGAGTGTTATACCCCTGTAATACACAGTGTGTATATAATGTATCCAGGAGTGTTACACCCCTGTAACACACGGTGTGTATATAATATATCCAGGAGTGTTATATCACTGTAACACACAGTGTGTTTCTGATATACCCAAGAGTGTTATTCACTTGTAACACACAGTGTGTATATAATATATCCAGGAGTGTTACACCCCTGTAACACACAGTGTGTATATAATATATCCAGGAGTGTTACACCCCTGTAACACACAGTGTGTGTATAATATATCCATGAGTGTTATAGCCCTGTAACACACAGTGTGTATATAATATATCCAGGAGTGTTACACCCCTGTAACACACAGTGTTTATATAATATATCCAGGAATGTTACACCCCTGTAACACACAGTGTGAATATAATATATCCGGGAGTGTTATACCCCTGTAACACACAGTGTGTATATAATATATCCAGGAGTGTTATACCCCTGTAACACACAGTGTGTATATAATATATCCATGAGTGTTATACCCCTGTAACACACAGTGTGTATATAATATATCCAGGAGTGTTACACCCCTGTAACACACAGTGTGTATATAATATATCCAGGAGTGTTACACCCCTGTAACACACAGTGTGTATATAATATATCCAGGAGTGTTACACCCCTGTAACACACAGTGTGTATATAATATATCCAGGAGTGTTATACCCCTGTAACACACGGTGTGTATATAATATATCCAGGAGTGTTATATCACTGTAACACACAGTGTGTTTCTGATATACCCAAGAGTGTTATTCACTTGTAACACACAGTGTGTATATAATATATCCAGGAGTGTTACACCCCTGTAACACACAGTGTGTATATAATATATCCAGGAGTGTTATACCCCTGTAACACACAGTGCGTATATAATATATCCAGGAGTGTTACACCCATGTAACGCACAGTGCGTATATAATATATCCAGGAGTGTTATATCACTGTAACACACAGTGTGTTTATAATATACCCAAGAGTGTTATTCACTTGTAACACACAGTGTGTATATAATATATCCAGGAGTGTTACAACCATGTAATGCACATTGCATATATAATATATCCAGGAGTGTTATACCCCTGTAACACACAGTGTGTATATTATATATCCAGGAGTGTTATACCCCTGTAACACACAGTGTGTATATTATATATCCAGGAGTGTTACACCCCTGTAACACACAGTGTGTATATAATATATCCAGGAGTGTTATACCCCTGTAACACACAGTGCGTATATAATAAATCCAGGAGTGTTATACCCCTGTAACACTCAGTGTGTATATAATAAATCCAGGAGTGTTATACCCCTGTAACACTCAGTGTGTATATAATATATCCAGGCGTGTTATACCCCTGTAATACACAGTGTGTATATAATGTATCCAGGAGTGTTACACCCCTGTAACACACGGTGTGTATATAATATATCCAGGAGTGTTATATCACTGTAACACACAGTGTGTTTCTGATATACCCAAGAGTGTTATTCACTTGTAACACACAGTGTGTATATAATATATCCAGGAGTGTTACACCCCTGTAACACACAGTGTGTATATAATATATCCAGGAGTGTTACACCCCTGTAACACACAGTGTGTATATAATATATCCAGGCGTGTTATACCCCTGTAACACACAGTGTGTATATAATATATCCAGGAGTGTTACACCCCTGTAACACACAGTGTGTATATAATATATCCAGGAGTGTTATACCGCTGTAACAGACAGTGTGTATATAATATATCCAGGAGTGTTATACCCCTGTAGCACACAGTGAGTATATAATATATCCAGGAGTGTTATACCCCTGTAACACACAGTGTGTATATAATATATCCAGGAGTGTTACACCCCTGTAACACACAGTGTTTATATAATATATCCAGGAATGTTATACCCCTGTAACACACAGTGTGTATATAATATATCCAGGAGTGTTATACCCCTGTAACACACAGTGTGTATATAATATATCCAGGAGTGTTACACCCCTGTAACACACAGTGTGTATATAATATATCCAGGAGTGTTATACCCCTGTAACACACAGTGTGTATATAATATATCCAGGCGTGTTATACCCCTGTAACACACAGTGTGCATACAATATATCAATGAGTGTTATACCCTTGTAACACATAGTGTGTATATAATATATCCAGGAGTGTTACACCCCTGTAACACACAGTGTGTATATAATATATCCAGGAGTGTTATACCCCTGTAACACACAGTGTGTATATAATATATCCAGGAATGTTATACCCCTGTTACACACAGTGTGTATATAATATATCCAGGAGTGTTATACCCCTGTAACACAGTGTGTATATAATATATCCAGGAGTGTTATACCCCTGTAACACACGGTGTGTATATAATATATCCAGGAGTGTTACACCCCTGTAACACACAGTGTGTATATAATATATCCAGGAGAGTTATACCGCTGTAACACACAGTGTATATATAATATATCCAGGAGTGTTATACCCCTGTAACAGACAGTGTGTATATAATATATCCAGGAGTGTTACAACCATGTAACGCACATTGCGTATATAATATATCCAGGAGTGTTATACCCCTGTAACATACAGTGTGTATATCATATATCCAGGAGTGTTATACCCCTGTAACACACAGTGTGTATATAATATATCCAGGAGTGTTACAGCCATGTAACACACAGTGTGTATATAATATATCCAGGAGTGTTACACCCCTGTAACACACAGTGTGTATATAATATATCCAGGAGTGTTATACCCCTGTAACACACAGTGTGTATATAATATATCCAGGAGTGTTATACCCCTGTAACACACAGTGTGTATATAATATATCCAGGAGTGTTATACCCCTGTAACACACAGTGAGTATATAATATATCCAGGAGTGTTACACCCATGTAACACACAGTGTGTATATAATATATCCAGGAGTGTTATACCCCTGTAACACACAGTGTGTATATAATATATCCAGGAGTGTTACACCCCTGTAACACACAGTGTGTATATAATATATCCAGGAGTGTTATACCCTTGTAACACAGTGTGTAGAGAATATATCCAGGAGTGTTATACCCCTGTAACACACAGTGTGTATATAATATATCCAGGAGTGTTACACCCCTGTAACACACAGTGTGTATATAATATATCCAGGAGTGTTATACCCCTGTAACACACAGTGTGTATATAATATATCCAGGAGTGTTACACCCCTGTAACACACAGTGTGTATATAATATATCCAGGAGTGTTACACCCATGTAACACACAGTGTGTATATAATATATCCAGGAGTGTTATACCCCTGTAACACACAGTGAGTATATAATATATCCAGGAGTGTTATACCCCTGTAACACACAGTGTGTATATAATATATCCAGGAGTGTTATACCCCTGTAACACACGGTGTGTATATAATATATCCAGGAGTGTTATACCCCTGTAACACACAGTGTGTATATAATATATCCAGGAGTGTTATACCCCTGTAACACACAGTGTGTATATAATATATCCAGGAGTGTTATACCCCTGTAACACACGGTGTGTATATAATATATCCAGGAGTGTTACACCCCTGTAACACACAGTGTGTATATAATATATCCAGGAGTGTTACAACCATGTAACACACAGTGTGTATATAATATATCCAGGAGTGTTACACCCCTGTAACACACAGTGCGTATATAATATATCCAGGAGTGTTACACCCCTGTAACACACAGTGTGTATATAATATATCCAGGAGTGTTACATCCCTGTAACACACAGTGTGTATATAATATATCCAGGAGTGTTATACCCCTGTAACACACAGTGTGTATATAATATATCCAGGAGTGTTACATCCCTGTAACACACGGTGTGTATATAATATATCCAGGAGTGTTATACCCCTGTAACACACAGTGTTTATATAATATATCCAGGAGTGTTATACCCCTGTAACACACAGTGTGTATATAATATATCCAGGAGTGTTATACCCCTGTAACACACAGTGTGTATATAATATATCCAGGAGTGTTACATCCCTGTAACACACAGTGTGTATATAATATATCCAGGAGTGTTATACCCCTGTAACACACAGTGTGTATATAATATATCCAGGAGTGTTATACCCCTGTAACACACAGTGTGTATATAATATATCCAGGAGTGTTATACCCCTGTAACACACAGTGCGTATACAATATATCCAGGAGTGTTATACCCCTGTAACACACAGTTTGTATATAATATATCCAGGAGTGTTACACCCCTGTAACACACAGTGTGTATATAATATATCCAGGCGTGTTATACCCCTGTAACACACAGTGTGTATATAATATATCCAGGAGTGTTATACCCATGTAACGCACAGTGCGTATATAATATATCCAGGAGTGTTACACCCCTGTAACACACAGTGTGTATATAATATATCCAGGAGTGTTACACCCATGTAACGCACAGTGCGTATATAATATATCCAGGAGTATTATACCCCTGTAACACACAGTGTGTATATAATATATCCAGGAGTGTTACACCCATGTAACACACAGTGCGTATATAATATATCCAGGAGTGTTACACCCATGTAACGCAGAGTGCGTATATAATATATCCAGGAGTGTTATACCCATGTAACACACAGAGCGTATATAATATATCCAGGAGTGTAACACCCCTGTAACACACAGTGTGTATATGATATATCCAGGAGTGATACACCCATGTAACACACAGTGCGTATATAATATATCCAGGAGTGTTATACCCCTGTAACACACAGTGTGTGTATAATATATCCATGAGTGTTATAGCCCTGTAACACACAGTGTGTATATAATATATCCAGGAGTGTTACACCCCTGTAACACACAGTGTGTATATAATATATCCAGGAGTGTTACACCCCTGTAACACACAGTGTGTATATAATATATCCAGGAGTGTTATACCCCTGTAACGCACAGTGTGTATATAATATATCCAGGAGTGTTATACCCCTGTAACACACAGTGTTTATATAATATATCCAGGAATGTTATACCCCTGTTACACACAGTGTGTACATAATATATCCGGGAGTGTTATACCCCTGTAACACACAGTGTGCATACAATATATCCATGAGTGTTATACCCTTGTAACACACAGTGTGTATATAGTATATCCAGGAGTGTTATACCCCTGTAACACACAGTGTGTATATAATATATCCAGGAGTGTTACACCCATGTAACACACAGTGCGTATATAATATATCCAGGAGTGTTACACCCATGTAACGCACAGTGCGTATATAATATATCCAGGAGTGTTATATCACTGTAACACACAGTGTGTTTATAATATACCCAAGAGTGTTATTCACTTGTAACACACAGTGTGTATATAATATATCCAGGAGTGTTATACCCCTGTAACACTCAGTGTGTATATAATATATCCAGGCGTGTTATACCCCTGTAATACACAGTGTGTATATAATGTATCCAGGAGTGTTACACCCCTGTAACACACGGTGTGTATATAATATATCCAGGAGTGTTATATCACTGTAACACACAGTGTGTTTCTGATATACCCAAGAGTGTTATTCACTTGTAACACACAGTGTGTATATAATATATCCAGGAGTGTTACACCCCTGTAACACACAGTGTGTGTATAATATATCCATGAGTGTTATAGCCCTGTAACACACAGTGTGTATATAATATATCCAGGAGTGTTACACCCCTGTAACACACAGTGTTTATATAATATATCCAGGAATGTTATACCCCTGTTACACACAGTGTGTACATAATATATCCAGGAGTGTTATACCACTGTAACACACAGTGTGTATATAATATATCCGGGAGTGTTATACCCCTGTAACACACAGTGTGCATACAATATATCCATGAGTGTTATACCCTTGTAACACACAGTGTGTATATAGTATATCCAGGAGTGTTACACCCATGTAACACACAGTGTGTATATAATATATCCAGGAGTGTTACACCCCTGTAACACACAGTGTGTATATAATATATCCAGGAGTGTTATACCCCTGTAACACACAGTGCGTATATAATATATCCAGGAGTGTTACACCCATGTAACGCACAGTGCGTATATAATATATCCAGGAGTGTTATATCACTGTAACACACAGTGTGTTTATAATATACCCAAGAGTGTTATTCACTTGTAACACACAGTGTGTATATAATATATCCAGGAGTGTTACAACCATGTAATGCACATTGCATATATAATATATCCAGGAGTGTTATACCCCTGTAACACACAGTGTGTATATTATATATCCAGGAGTGTTATACCCCTGTAACACACAGTGTGTATATTATATATCCAGGAGTGTTACACCCCTGTAACACACAGTGTGTATATAATATATCCAGGAGTGTTATACCCCTGTAACACACAGTGCGTATATAATAAATCCAGGAGTGTTATACCCCTGTAACACTCAGTGTGTATATAATAAATCCAGGAGTGTTATACCCCTGTAACACTCAGTGTGTATATAATATATCCAGGCGTGTTATACCCCTGTAATACACAGTGTGTATATAATGTATCCAGGAGTGTTACACCCCTGTAACACACGGTGTGTATATAATATATCCAGGAGTGTTATATCACTGTAACACACAGTGTGTTTCTGATATACCCAAGAGTGTTATTCACTTGTAACACACAGTGTGTATATAATATATCCAGGAGTGTTATACCCCTGTAACACACAGTGTGTATATAATATATCCAGGAGTGTTATACCCCTGTAACACACAGTGTGTATATAATATATCCAGGAGTGTTACACCCCTGTAACACACAGTGTGTATATAATATATCCAGGAGAGTTATACCGCTGTAACACACAGTGTATATATAATATATCCAGGAGTGTTATACCCCTGTAACAGACAGTGTGTATATAATATATCCAGGTGTGTTAAAACCATGTAACGCACATTGCGTATATAATATATCCAGGAGTGTTATACCCCTGTAACACACAGTGTGTATATCATATATCCAGGAGTGTTATACCCCTGTAACACACAGTGTGTATATAATATATCCAGGAGTGTTACAGCCATGTAACACACAGTGTGTATATAATATATCCAGGAGTGTTACACCCCTGTAACACACAGTGTGTATATAATATATCCAGGAGTGTTATATCCCTGTAACACACAGTGTGTATATAATATATCCAGGAGTGTTATACCCCTGTAACACACAGTGAGTATATAATATATCCAGGAGTGTTACACCCATGTAACACACAGTGTGTATATAATATATCCAGGAGTGTTATACCCCTGTAACACGCAGTGAGTATATAATATATCCAGGAGTGTTACACCCATGTAACACACAGTGTGTATATAATATATCCAGGAGTGTTATACCCCTGTAACACACAGTGAGTATATAATATATCCAGGAGTGTTACACCCATGTAACACACAGTGTGTATATAATATATCCAGGAGTGTTATACCCCTGTAACTCACAGTGTGTATATAATATATCCAGGAGTGTTATACCCCTGTAACACACAGTGTGTATATAATATATCCAGGAGTGTTATACCCCTGTAACACACAGTGTGTATATAATATATCCAGGAGTGTTATACCCCTGTAACACACAGTGTGTATATAATATATCCAGGAGTGTTATACCCCTGTAACACACAGTGAGTATATAATATATCCAGGAGTGTTATACCCCTGTAACACACAGTGTGTATATAATATATCCAGGAGTGTTATACCCCTGTAACACACAGTGTGTATATAATATATCCAGGAGTGTTACACCCCTGTAACACACAGTGTGTATATAATATATCCAGGAGTGTTATATCCCTGTAACACACAGTGTGTATATAATATATCCAGGAGTGTTATACCCCTGTAACACACAGTGAGTATATAATATATCCAGGAGTGTTACACCCATGTAACACACAGTGTGTATATAATATATCCAGGAGTGTTATACCCCTGTAACACGCAGTGAGTATATAATATATCCAGGAGTGTTACACCCATGTAACACACAGTGTGTATATAATATATCCAGGAGTGTTATACCCCTGTAACACACAGTGAGTATATAATATATCCAGGAGTGTTACACCCATGTAACACACAGTGTGTATATAATATATCCAGGAGTGTTATACCCCTGTAACTCACAGTGTGTATATAATATATCCAGGAGTGTTATACCCCTGTAACACACAGTGTGTATATAATATATCCAGGAGTGTTATACCCCTGTAACACACAGTGTGTATATAATATATCCAGGAGTGTTATACCCCTGTAACACACAGTGTGTATATAATATATCCAGGAGTGTTATACCCCTGTAACACACAGTGAGTATATAATATATCCAGGAGTGTTATACCCCTGTAACACACAGTGTGTATATAATATATCCAGGAGTGTTATACCCCTGTAACACACAGTGTGTATATAATATATCCAGGAGTGTTACACCCCTGTAACACACGGTGTGTATATAATATATCCAGGAGTGTTACACCCCTGTAACACACAGTGTGTATATAATATATCCAGGAGTGTTATACCCCTGTAACACACAGTGAGTATATAATATATCCAGGAGTGTTACACCCATGTAACACACAGTGTGTATATAATATATCCAGGAGTGTTACACCCCTGTAACACACAGTGTGTATATAATATATCCAGGAGTGTTATACCCCTGTAACACACAATGTGTATATAATATATCCAGGAGTGTTACACCGCTGTAACACACAGTGTGTATATAATATATCCAGGAGTGTTATACCCCTGTAACACACAGTGTGTATATAATATATCCAGGAGTGTTACACCGCTGTAACACACAGTGTATATATAATATATCCAGGAGTGTTACACCCCTGTAACACACAGTGAGTATATAATATATCCAGGAGTGTTACACCCCTGTAACACACAGTGTGTATATAATATATCCAGGAGTGTTATACCCCTGTAACACACAGTGAGTATATAATATATCCAGGAGTGTTACACCCATGTAACACACACTGTGTATATAATATATCCAGGAGTGTTATACCCCTGTAACACACAGTGAGTATATAATATATCCAGGAGTGTTATACCCCTGTAACACACAGTGTGTATATAATATATCCAGGAGTGTTATACCCCTGTAACACACAGTGTGTATATAATATATCCAGGAGTGTTATACCCCTGTAACACACAGTGTGTATATAATATATCCAGGAGTGTTATACCCCTGTAACACACAGTGTGTATATAATATATCCAGGAGTGTTATACCCCTGTAACACACAGTGAGTATATAATATATCCAGGAGTGTTATACCCCTGTAACACACAGTGAGTATATAATATATCCAGGAGTGTTACACCCATGTAACACACACTGTGTATATAATATATCCAGGAGTGTTATACCCCTGTAACACACAGTGAGTATATAATATATCCAGGAGTGTTATACCCCTGTAACACACAGTGTGTATATAATATATCCAGGGGTGTTACACCCCTGTAACACACAGTGAGTATATAATATATCCAGGAGTGTTATACCCCTGTAACACACAGTGAGTATATAATATATCCAGGAGTGTTATACCCCTGTAACACACAGTGTGTATATAATATATCCAGGAGTGTTATACCCCTGTAACACACAGTGTGTATATAATATATCCAGGAGTGTTATACCCCTGTAACACACAGTGTGTATATAATATATCCAGGAGTGTTACACCCCTGTAACACACAGTGCGTATATAATATATCCAGGAGTGTTATACCCCTGTCACACACAGTGTGTATATAATATATCCAGGAGTGTTATACCCATGTAACACACAGTGTGTATATAATATATCCAGGAGTGTTACACCCCTGTAACACACAGTGTGTATATAATATATCCAGGAGTGTTATACCCCTGTAACACACAGTGTGTATATAATATATCCAGGAGTGTTATACCCCTGTAACACACAGTGTGTATATAATATATCCAGGAGTGTTATACCCCTGTAACACAGTGTGTATATAATATATCCAGGAGTGTTACACCCCTGTAACACACAGTGAGTATATAATATATCCAGGAGTGTTATACCCCTGTAACACACAGTGAGTATATAATATATCCAGGAATGTTATACCCCTGTAACACACAGTGTGTATATAATATATCCAGGAGTGTTACACCCCTGTAACACACAGTGTGTATATAATATGTCCAGGAGTGTTATACCCCTGTAACACACAGTGAGTATATAATATATCCAGGAGTGTTACACCCATGTAACACACAGTGTGTATATAATATATCCAGGAGTGTTATACCCCTGTAACACACAGTGTGTATATAATATATCCAGGAGTGTTATACCCCTGTAACACACAGTGTGTATATAATATATCCAGGAGTGTTATACCCCTGTAACACACAGTGTGTATATAATATATCCAGGAGTGTTATACCCCTGTAACACACAGTGTGTATATAATATATCCAGGAGTGTTATACCCCTGTAACACACAGTGAATATATAATATATCCAGGAGTGTTACACCCATGTAACACACAGTGAGTATATAATATATCCAGGAGTGTTATACCCCTGTAACACACAGTGTGTATATAATATATCCAGGAGTGTTACACCCCTGTAACACACAATGTGTATATAATATATCCAGGAGTGTTATACCCCTGTAACACACAGTGAGTATATAATATATCCAGGAGTGTTACACCCATGTAACACACAGTGTGTATATAATATATCCAGGAGTGTTATACCCCTGTAACACACAATGTGTATATAATATATCCAGGAGTGTTATACCCCTGTAACACACAGTGTGTATATAATATATCCAGGAGTGTTATACCCCTGTAACACACAGTGTGTATATAATATATCCAGGAGTGTTATACCCCTGTAACACACAGTGTGTATATAATATATCCAGGAGTGTTATACCCCTGTAACACACAGTGTGTATATAATATATCCAGGAGTGTTATACCCCTGTAACACACAGTGTGTATATAATTTATCCAGGAGTGTTATACCCCTGTAACACACAGTGTGTATATAATATATCCAGGAGTGTTATACCCCTGTAACACACAGTGTGTATATAATTTATCCAGGAGTGTTATACCCCTGTAACACACAGTTTGTATATAATATATCCAGGAGTGTTACATCCCTATAACACACAGTGTGTATATAATATATCCAGGAGTGTTACACCCATGTAACACACAGTGTGTATATAATATATCCAGGAGTGTTACACCCCTGTAACACACAGTGTGTATATAATATATCCAGGAGTGTTATACCCCTGTAACACACAGTGTATATATAATATATCCAGGAGTGTTATACCCCTGTAACACACAGTGTGTATATAATTTATCCAGGAGTGTTACATCCCTATAACACACAGTGTGTATATAATATATCCAGGAGTGTTACACCCATGTAACACACAGTGTGTATATAATATATCCAGGAGTGTTATACCCCTGTAACGCACAGTGTGTATATAATATATCCAGGAGTGTTATACCCCTGTAACACACACTGTGTATATAATATATCCAGGAGTGTTACACCCCTGTAACACACAGTGTGTATATAATATATCCAGGAGTGTTACACCCCTGTAACACACAGTGTGTATATAATATATCCAGGAGTGTTATACCCCTGTAACGCACAGTGTGTATATAATATATCCAGGAGTGTTATACCCCTGTAACACACAGTGTGTATATAATATATCCAGGAGTGTTACACCCCTGTAACACACAGTGTGTATATAATATATCCAGGAGTGTTACACCCCTGTAACACACAGTGTGTATATAATATATCCAGGAGTGTTATACCCCTGTAACACACAGTGTGTATATAATATATCCAGGAGTGTTACACCCCTGTAACACACAGTGTGTATATAATATATCCAGGAGTGTTATACCCCTGTAACACACAGTGTGTATATAATATATCCAGGAGTGTTATACCCCTGTAACACACAGTGTGTATATAATATATCCAGGAGTGTTATACCCCTGTAACACACAGTGTGTATATAATATATCCAGGAGTGTTACACCCCTGTAACACACAGTGTGTATATAATATATCCAGGAGTGTTATACCCCTGTAACACACAGTGTGTATATAATATATCCAGGAGTGTTATACCCCTGTAACACACAGTGTGTATATAATATATCCAGGAGTGTTATACCCCTGTAACACACAGTGTGTATATAATATATCCAGGAGTGTTATACCCCTGTAACACACAGTGTGTATATAATATATCCAGGAGTGTTATACCCCTGTAACACACAGTGTGTATATAATATATCCAGGAGTGTTACACCCCTGTAACACACAGTGTGTATATAATATATCCAGGAGTGTTACACCCCTGTAACACACAGTGTGTATATGATGTATCCAGGAGTGTTACATCCCTATAACACACAGTGTGTATATAATATACCCAGGAGTGTTACACCCCTGTAACACACAGTGTGTATATAATATATCCAGGAGTGTTATACCCCTGTAACACACAGTGTGTATATAATATATCCAGGAGTGTTATACCCCTGAAACACACAGTGTGTATATAATATATCCAGGAGTGTTACACCCCTGTAACACACAGTGTGTATATAATACATCCAGGAGTGTTCTACGCCTGTAACACACAGTGTGTATATAATATATCCAGGAGTGTTATACCCCTGTAACACACAGTGTATATATAATATATCCAGGAGTGTTATACCACTGTTACACACAGTGTGTATATAATATATCCAGGAGTTTTACACCCCTGTAACACACAGTGTGTATATAATATATCCAGGAGTGTTATACCCCTGTAACACACAGTGTGTATATAATATATCCAGGAGTGTTATACCCCTGTAACACACAGTGTGTATATAATATATCCAGGAGTGTTATACCCCTGTAACACACAGTGTGTATATAATATATCCAGGAGTGTTATACCCCTGTAACACACAGTGTGTATATAATATATCCAGGAGTGTTACACCCCTGTAACACACAGTGTGTATATAATATATCCAGGAGTGTTATACCCCTGTAACACACAGTGTGTATATAATATATCCAGGAGTGTTATACCCCTGTAACACACAGTGTGTATATAATATATCCAGGAGTGTTACACCCCTGTAACACAGTGTGTATATGATGTATCCAGGAGTGTTACATCCCTATAACACACAGTGTGTATATAATATACCCAGGAGTGTTACACCCCTGTAACACACAGTGTGTATATAATATATCCAGGAGTGTTATACCCCTGTAACACACAGTGTGTATATAATATATCCAGGAGTGTTATACCCCTGAAACACACAGTGTGTATATAATATATCCAGGAGTGTTACACCCCTGTAACACACAGTGTGTATATAATACATCCAGGAGTGTTCTACGCCTGTAACACACAGTGTGTATATAATATATCCAGGAGTGTTATACCCCTGTAACACACAGTGTATATATAATATATCCAGGAGTGTTATACCACTGTTACACACAGTGTGTATATAATATATCCAGGAGTTTTACACCCCTGTAACACACAGTGTGTATATAATATATCCAGGAGTGTTACACCCCTGTAACACAAAGTGTGTATATAATATATCCAGGAGTGTTACACCCCTGTAACACACAGTGTGTATATAATATATCCAGGAGTGTTATACCCCTGTAACACACAGTGTGTATATAATATATCCAGGAGTGTTACAACCTTGTAACACACAGTGCGTATATAATATATCCAGGAGTGTTACACCCCTGTAACACACAGTGTGTATATAATATATCCAGGAGTGTTACAGCCATGTAACGCACAGTGCGTATATAATATATCCAAGAGTGTTACACCCCTGTAACGCACAGTGTGTATATAATATATCCAGGAGTGTTATACCCCTGTAACACACAGTGTGTATATAATATATCCAGGAGTGTTATACCCCTGAAACACACGGTGTGTATATAATATATCCAGGAGTGTTATACCCCTGTAACACACGGTGTGTATATAATATATCCAAGAGTGTTACACCCCTGTAACACACAGTGTGTATATAGTATATCCAGGAGTGTTACACCCCTGTAACACACAGTGTGTATATAATATATCCAGGAGTGTTACACCCATGTAACACACAGTGCGTATATAATATATCCAGGAGTGTTACACCCATGTAACGCAGAGTGCGTATATAATATATCCAGGAGTGTTATACCCCTGTAACACACAGAGCGTATGTAATATATCCAGGAGTGTTACACCCCTGTAACACACAGTGTGTATATGATATATCCAGGAGTAATACACCCATGTAACGCACAGTGCGTATATAATATATCCAGGAGTATTATACCCCTGAAACACACAGTGTGTATATAATATATCCAGGAGTGTTACACCCATGTAACACACAGTGCGTATATAATATATCCAGGAGTGTTATACCCCTGTAACACACAGTGTGTATAAAATATATCCAGGAGTGTTACACCCCTGTAACACACAGTGTGTATATAATATATCCAGGAGTGTTACAGCCATGTAACGCACAGTGCGTATATAATATATCCAAGAGTGTTATACCCCTGTAACGCACAGTGTGTATATAATATATCCAGGAGTGTTATACCCCTGTAACACACAGTGTGTATATAATATATCCAGGAGTGTTATACCCCTGTAACACACGGTGTGTATATAATATATCCAGGAGTGTTACACCCCTGTAACACACGGTGTATATAATATATCCAGGAGTGTTATACCCCAGTAACACACAGTGAGTATATAATATATCCAGGAGTGTTATACCCCTGTAACACACAGTGTGTATATAATATATCCAGGAGTGTTACACCCCTGTAACACACAGTGTGTATATAATATATCCAGGAGTGTTATACCCCTGTAACACACAGTGTGTATATAATATATCCAGGAGTGTTATACCCCTGTAACACACAGTGTGTATATAATATATCCAGGAGTGTTACACCCCTGTAACACACAGTGTGTATATAATATATCCAGGAGTGTTATACCCCTGTAACACACAGTGTGTATATAATATATCCAGGAGTGTTACACCCCTGTAACACACAGTGTGTATATAATTTATCCAGGAGTGTTACACCCCTGTAACACACAGTGAGTATATAATATATCCAGGAGTGTAATACCCCTGTAACACACAGTGTGTATATAATATATCCAGGAGTGTTATACCCCTGTAACACACAGTCTGTATATAATATATCCAGGAGTGTTACACCCATGTAACACACAGTGTGTATATAATATATCCAGGAGTGTTATACCCCTGTAACACACAGTGTGTATATAATATATCCAGGAGTGTTATACCCCTGTAACACACAGTGTGTATATAATATATCCAGGAGTGTTATACCCCTGTAACACACAGTGTGTATATAATATATCCAGGAGTGTTATACCCCTGTAACACACAGTGTGTATATAATATATCCAGGAGTGTTATACCCCTGTAACACACAGTGTGTATATAATATATCCAGGAGTGTTATACCCCTGTAACACACAGTGTGTATATAATATATCCAGGAGTGTTATACCCCTGTAACACACAGTGTGTATATAATATATCCAGGAGTGTTACACCCCTGTAACACACAGTGTGTATATAATATATCCAGGAGTGTTATACCCCTGTTACACACAGTGTGTATATAATATATCCAGGAGTGTTATACCCCTGTAACACACAGTGTGTATATAATATATCCAGGAGTGTTATACCCCTGTAACACACAGTGTGTATATAATATATCCAGGAGTGTTATACCCCTGTAACACACAGTGTGTATATAATATATCCAGGAGTGTTACACCCATGTAACACACAGTGTGTATATAATATATCCAGGAGTGTTATACCCCTGTAACACACAGAGTGTATATAATATATCCAGGAGTGTTATACCCCTGTAACACACAGTGTGTAAATAATATATCCAGGAGTGTTATACCCCTGAAACACACAGTCTGTATATAATATATCCAGGAGTGTTACACCCCTGTAACACACAGTGTGTATATAATATATCCAGGAGTGTTATACCCCTGTAACACACAGTGTGTATATAATATATCCAGGAGTGTTATACCCCTGTAACACACAGTGTGTATATAATATATCCAGGAGTGTTATACCCCTGTAACACACAGTGTGTATATAATATATCCAGGAGTGTTATACCCCTGAAACACACAGTGTGTATATAATATATCCAGGAGTGTTATACCCCTGTAACACACAGTGTGTATATAATATATCCAGGAGTGTTATACCCCTGTAACACACAGTGTGTATATAATATATCCAGGAGTGTTATACCCCTGAAACACACAGTGTGTATATAATATATCCAGGAGTGTTACACCCCTGTAACACACAGTGTGTATATAATATATCCAGGAGAGTTATACCCCTGTAACACACAGTGTGTATATAATATATCCAGGAGTGTTACACCCCTGTAACACACAGTGTGTATATAATATATCCAGGAGTGTTATACCCCTGAAACACACAGTGTGTATATAATATATCCAGGAGTGTTATACCCCTGTAACACACAGTGTGTATATAATATATCCAGGAGTGTTATACCCCTGTAACACACAGTGTGTATATAATATATCCAAGAGTGTTACACCCCTGTAACACACAGTGTGTATATAATATATCCAGGAGTGTTATACCCCTGTAACACACAGTGTGTATATAATATATTCAGGAGTGTTATACCCCTGTAACACACAGTGTGTATATAATATATCCAAGAGTGTTACACCCCTGTAACACACAGTGTGTATATAATATATCCAGGAGTGTTATACCCCTGTAACACACAGTGTGTATATAATATATCCAGGAGTGTTACACCCCTGTAACACACAGTCTGTATATAATATATCCAGGAGTGTTATACCCCTGTAACACACGGTGTGTATATAATATATGCAGGAGTGTTACACCCCTGTAACACACAGTGTGTATATAATATATCCAGGAGTGTTTCACCCCTGTAACACACAGTGTGTATATAATATATCCAGGAGTGTTATACCCCTGTAACACACAGTGTGTATATAATATATCCAGGAGTGTTACACCCCTGTAACACACAGTCTGTATATAATATATCCAGGAGTGTTATACCCCTGTAACACACGGTGTGTATATAATATATGCAGGAGTGTTACACCCCTGTAACACACAGTGTGTATATAATATATCCAGGAGTGTTACACCCCTGTAACACACAGTGTGTATATAATATATCCAGGAGTGTTATACCCCTGTAACACACAGTGTGTATATAATATATCCAGGAGTGTTATACCCCTGTAACACACAGTGTG
Source organism: Chiloscyllium punctatum (assembly GCF_047496795.1). Lineage (NCBI taxonomy): Eukaryota > Metazoa > Chordata > Chondrichthyes > Orectolobiformes > Hemiscylliidae > Chiloscyllium > Chiloscyllium punctatum. The sequence goes on from NW_027310157.1 coordinate 144,775, forward strand.
TATATAATATATCCAGGAGTGTTATACCCCTGTAACACACAGTGTGTATATAATATATCCAGGAGTGTTATACCCCTGTAACACACAGTGTGTATTTAATATATGCAGGAGTGTTACACCCCTGTAACACACAGTCTGTATATAATATATCCAGGCGTGTTATACCCCTGTAACACACAGTGTGTATATAATATATCCAGGAGTGTTCCACCCCTGTAACACACAGTGTGTATATAATATATCCAGGAGAGTTATACCCCTGTAACACACGGTGTGTATATAATATATGCAGGAGTGTTACACCCCTGTAACACACAGTCTGTACATAATATATCCAGGAGTGTTATACCCCTGTAACACACGGTGTGTATATAATATATGCAGGAGTGTTACACCCCTGTAACACACAGTCTGTATATAATATATCCAGGAGTGTTATACCCCTGTAACGCATGGTGTATATAATATATCCAGGAGTGTTACACCCCTGTAACACACAGTGTGTATATACTATATCCAGGCGTGTTATACCCCTGTAACACACAGTGTGTATATAATATATCCAGGAGTGTTATACCCCTGTAACACACAGTGTGTATATAATATATCCAGGAGTGTTATACCCCTGTAACACACAGTGTGTATATAATATATCCAGGAGTGTTACACCCCTGTAACACACAGTGTGTATATAATATATCCAGGCGTGTTATACCCCTGTAACACACAGTGTGTATATAATATATCCAGGAGTGTTATACCCCTGTAACACACAGTGTGTATATAATATATCCAGGAGTGTTACACCCCTGTAACACACAGTGTGTATATAATATATCCAGGCGTGTTACACCCCTGGAACACACAGTGTGTATATAATATATCCAGGAGTGTTACACCCCTGTAACACACAGTGCATATATAATATATCCAAGAGTGTTTTATCGCTGTAACACACAGTGTGTATATAATATATCCAGGAGTGTTACACCCCTGTAACACACAGTGTGTATATAATATATCCAGGAATGTTATACCCCTGTTACACACAGTGTGTACATAATATATCCAGGAGTGTTATACCCCTGTAACACACAGTGTGTATATAATGTATCCGGGAGTGTTATACCCCTGTAACACACAGTGTGTATATAATATATCCAGGAGTGTTATACCCCAGTAATACACAGTGTGTCTATAATGTATCCAGGCGTGTTATACCCCTGTAACACACAGTGTGCATTCAATATATCCATGAGTGTTATACCCTTGTAACACATAGTGTGTATATAATATATCCAGGAGTGTTACACCCCTGTAACACACAGTGTGTATATAATATATCCAGGAGTGTTACACCCCTGTAACGCACGGTGTATATATAATATATCCAGGAGTGTTACACCCCTGTAACACACAGTGTGTATATAATATATACAGGAGTGTTATACCCCTGTAACGCACGGTGTATATATAATATATCCAGGAGTGTTACACCCCTGTAACACACAGTGTGTATATAATATGTCCAGGAGTGTTACACCCATGTAACACACAGTGCGTATATAATATATCCGGGAGTGTTATACCCCTGAAACACACAGTCTGTATATAATATATCCAGGAGTGTTATACCCCTGTAACACACGGTGTGTATATAATATATGCAGGAGTGTTACACCCCTGTAACACACAGTCTGTATATAATATATCCAGGAGTGTTATACCCCTGTAACGCACAGTATGTATATAATATATCCAGGAGTGTTATACCCATGTAACACACAGTGTGTATATAATATATCCAGGAGTGTTACACCCCTGTAACACACAGTATGTATATAATATATCCAGGAGTGTTATACCCCTGTAACACACAGTGCGTATATAATATATCCAGGAGTGTTACACCCATGTAACGCACAGTGCGTATATAATATATCCAGGAGTGTTATACCCCTGTAACACACAGTGTGTATATAATATATCCAGGAGTGTTACACCCATGTAACACACTGTGCGTATATAATATATCCTGGAGTTTTACACCCATGTAACGCACAGTGCGTATATAATATATCCAGGAGTGTTACACCCCTGTAACACACAGTGTGTATATAATATATCCAGGAGTGTTACAACCTTGTAACACACAGTGCGTATATAATATATCCAGGAGTGTTACACCCCTGTAACACACAGTGTGTATATAATATATCCAGGAGTGTTACAACCTTGTAACACACAGTGCGTATATAATATATCCAGGAGTGTTACACCCCTGTAACGCACAGTGTGTATATAATATATCCAGGAGTGTTATACCCATGTAACGCACAGTGCGTATATAATATATCCAAGAGTGTTATACCCCTGTAACACACAGTGTGTATATAATATATCCAGGAGTGTTATACCCCTGTAACACACAGTGTGTATATAATATATCCAGGAGTGTTATACCCCTGTAACACACAGTCTGTATATAATATATCCAGGAGTGTTACACCCATGTAACACACAGTGTGTATATAATATATCCAGGAGTGTTATACCCCTGTAACACACAGTGTGTATATAATATATCCAGGAGTGTTATACCCCTGTAACACACAGTGTGTATATAATATATCCAGGAGTGTTATACCCCTGTAACACACAGTGTGTATATAATATATCCAGGAGTGTTATACCCCTGTAACACACAGTGTGTATATAATATATCCAGGAGTGTTATACCCCTGTAACACACAGTGTGTATATAATATATCCAGGAGTGTTATACCCCTGTAACACACAGTGTGTATATAATATATCCAGGAGTGTTATACCCCTGTAACACACAGTGTGAATATAATATATCCAGGAGTGTTATAACACTGTAACACACAGTGTGTATATAATATATCCAGGAGTGTTATACCCCTGTAACACACAGTGTGTATATAATATATCCAGGAGTGTTATACCCCTGTAACACACAGTGTGTATATAATATATCCAGGAGTGTTATACCCCTGTAACACACAGTGTGTATATAATATATCCAGGAGTGTTATACCCCTGTAACACACAGTGTGTATATAATATATCCAGGAGTGTTACACCCCTGTAACACACAGTGTGTATATAATATATCCAGGAGTGTTATACCCCTGTTACACACAGTGTGTATATAATATATCCAGGAGTGTTATACCCCTGTAACACACAGTGTGTATATAATATATCCAGGAGTGTTATACCCCTGTAACACACAGTGTGTATATAATATATCCAGGAGTGTTATACCCCTGTAACACACAGTGTGTATATAATATATCCAGGAGTGTTACACCCATGTAACACACAGTGTGTATATAATATATCCAGGAGTGTTATACCCCTGTAACACACAGTGTGTATATAATATATCCAGGAGTGTTACACCCCTGTAACACACAGAGTGTATATAATATATCCAGGAGTGTTATACCCCTGTAACACACAGTGTGTATATAATATATCCAGGAGTGTTATACCCCTGTAACACACAGTGTGTATATAATATATCCAGGAGTGTTATACCCCTGTAACACACAGTGTGTATATAATATATCCAGGAGTGTTATACCCCTGAAACACACAGTCTGTATATAATATATCCAGGAGTGTTACACCCCTGTAACACACAGTGTGTATATAATATATCCAGGAGTGTTATACCCCTGTAACACACAGTGTGTATATAATATATCCAGGAGTGTTATACCCCTGTAACACACAGTGTGTATATAATATATCCAGGAGTGTTATACCCCTGTAACACACAGTGTGTATATAATATATCCAGGAGTGTTATACCCCTGAAACACACAGTGTGTATATAATATATCCAGGAGTGTTATACCCCTGTAACACACAGTGTGTATATAATATATCCAGGAGTGTTATACCCCTGTAACACACAGTGTGTATATAATATATCCAGGAGTGTTATACCCCTGAAACACACAGTGTGTATATAATATATCCAGGAGTGTTACACCCCTGTAACACACAGTGTGTATATAATATATCCAGGAGAGTTATACCCCTGTAACACACAGTGTGTATATAATATATCCAGGAGTGTTACACCCCTGTAACACACAGTGTGTATATAATATATCCAGGAGTGTTATACCCCTGAAACACACAGTGTGTATATAATATATCCAGGAGTGTTATACCCCTGTAACACACAGTGTGTATATAATATATCCAGGAGTGTTATACCCCTGTAACACACAGTGTGTATATAATATATCCAAGAGTGTTACACCCCTGTAACACACAGTGTGTATATAATATATCCAGGAGTGTTATACCCCTGTAACACACAGTGTGTATATAATATATTCAGGAGTGTTATACCCCTGTAACACACAGTGTGTATATAATATATCCAAGAGTGTTACACCCCTGTAACACACAGTGTGTATATAATATATCCAGGAGTGTTATACCCCTGTAACACACAGTGTGTATATAATATATCCAGGAGTGTTACACCCCTGTAACACACAGTCTGTATATAATATATCCAGGAGTGTTATACCCCTGTAACACACGGTGTGTATATAATATATGCAGGAGTGTTACACCCCTGTAACACACAGTGTGTATATAATATATCCAGGAGTGTTTCACCCCTGTAACACACAGTGTGTATATAATATATCCAGGAGTGTTACACCCCTGTAACACACAGTGTGTATATAATATATCCAGGAGTGTTATACCCCTGTAACACACAGTGTGTATTTAATATATGCAGGAGTGTTACACCCCTGTAACACACAGTCTGTATATAATATATCCAGGCGTGTTATACCCCTGTAACACACAGTGTGTATATAATATATCCAGGAGTGTTCCACCCCTGTAACACACAGTGTGTATATAATATATCCAGGAGAGTTATACCCCTGTAACACACGGTGTGTATATAATATATGCAGGAGTGTTACACCCCTGTAACACACAGTCTGTACATAATATATCCAGGAGTGTTATACCCCTGTAACACACGGTGTGTATATAATATATGCAGGAGTGTTACACCCCTGTAACACACAGTCTGTATATAATATATCCAGGAGTGTTATACCCCTGTAACGCATGGTGTATATAATATATCCAGGAGTGTTACACCCCTGTAACACACAGTGTGTATATACTATATCCAGGCGTGTTATACCCCTGTAACACACAGTGTGTATATAATATATCCAGGAGTGTTATACCCCTGTAACACACAGTGTGTATATAATATATCCAGGAGTGTTATACCCCTGTAACACACAGTGTGTATATAATATATCCAGGAGTGTTACACCCCTGTAACACACAGTGTGTATATAATATATCCAGGCGTGTTATACCCCTGTAACACACAGTGTGTATATAATATATCCAGGAGTGTTATACCCCTGTAACACACAGTGTGTATATAATATATCCAGGAGTGTTACACCCCTGTAACACACAGTGTGTATATAATATATCCAGGCGTGTTACACCCCTGGAACACACAGTGTGTATATAATATATCCAGGAGTGTTACACCCCTGTAACACACAGTGCATATATAATATATCCAAGAGTGTTTTATCGCTGTAACACACAGTGTGTATATAATATATCCAGGAGTGTTACACCCCTGTAACACACAGTGTGTATATAATATATCCAGGAATGTTATACCCCTGTTACACACAGTGTGTACATAATATATCCAGGAGTGTTATACCCCTGTAACACACAGTGTGTATATAATGTATCCGGGGGTGTTATACCCCTGTAACACACAGTGTGTATATAATATATCCAGGAGTGTTATACCCCAGTAATACACAGTGTGTCTATAATGTATCCAGGCGTGTTATACCCCTGTAACACACAGTGTGCATTCAATATATCCATGAGTGTTATACCCTTGTAACACATAGTGTGTATATAATATATCCAGGAGTGTTACACCCCTGTAACACACAGTGTGTATATAATATATCCAGGAGTGTTACACCCCTGTAACGCACGGTGTATATATAATATATCCAGGAGTGTTACACCCCTGTAACACACAGTGTGTATATAATATATACAGGAGTGTTATACCCCTGTAACGCACGGTGTATATATAATATATCCAGGAGTGTTACACCCCTGTAACACACAGTGTGTATATAATATGTCCAGGAGTGTTACACCCATGTAACACACAGTGCGTATATAATATATCCGGGAGTGTTATACCCCTGAAACACACAGTCTGTATATAATATATCCAGGAGTGTTATACCCCTGTAACACACGGTGTGTATATAATATATGCAGGAGTGTTACACCCCTGTAACACACAGTCTGTATATAATATATCCAGGAGTGTTATACCCCTGTAACGCACAGTATGTATATAATATATCCAGGAGTGTTATACCCATGTAACACACAGTGTGTATATAATATATCCAGGAGTGTTACACCCCTGTAACACACAGTATGTATATAATATATCCAGGAGTGTTATACCCCTGTAACACACAGTGCGTATATAATATATCCAGGAGTGTTACACCCATGTAACGCACAGTGCGTATATAATATATCCAGGAGTGTTATACCCCTGTAACACACAGTGTGTATATAATATATCCAGGAGTGTTACACCCATGTAACACACTGTGCGTATATAATATATCCTGGAGTTTTACACCCATGTAACGCACAGTGCGTATATAATATATCCAGGAGTGTTACACCCCTGTAACACACAGTGTGTATATAATATATCCAGGAGTGTTACAACCTTGTAACACACAGTGCGTATATAATATATCCAGGAGTGTTACACCCCTGTAACACACAGTGTGTATATAATATATCCAGGAGTGTTACAACCTTGTAACACACAGTGCGTATATAATATATCCAGGAGTGTTACACCCCTGTAACGCACAGTGTGTATATAATATATCCAGGAGTGTTATACCCATGTAACGCACAGTGCGTATATAATATATCCAAGAGTGTTATACCCCTGTAACGCACAGTGTGTATATAATATATCCAGGAGTGTTATACCCCTGTAACACACAGTGTGTATATAATATATCCAGGAGTGTTATACCCCTGAAACACACAGTCTGTATATAATATATCCAGGAGTGTTATACCCCTGTAACACACGGTGTGTATATAATATATCCAAGAGTGTTACACCCCTGTAACACACAATGTGTATATAGTATATCCAGGAGTGTTACACCCCTGTAACACACAGTGTGTATATAATATATCCAGGAGTGTTACACCCATGTAACACACAGTGTGTATATAATATATCCAGGAGTGTTATACCCCTGTAACACACAGTGTGTATATAATATATCCAGGAGTGTTATACCCCTGTAACACACAGAGCGTATGTAATATATCCAGGAGTGTTATACCCCTGTAACACAGTGTGTATATAATATATCCAGGAGTGTTACACCCCTGTAACACACAGTGTGTATATGATATATCCAGGAGTAATACACCCATCTAACGCACAGTGCGTATATAATATATCCAGGAGTATTATACCCCTGAAACACACAGTGCGTATATAATATATCCAGGAGTGTTACACCCCTGTAACACACAGTGTGTATATAATATATCCAGGAGTGTTACAGCCATGTAACGCACAGTGCGTATATAATATATCCAAGAGTGTTATACCCCTGTAACGCACAGTGTGTATATAATATATCCAGGAGTGTTATACCCCTGTAACACACAGTGTGTATATAATATATCCAGGAGTGTTATACCCATGTAACACACAGTGTGTATATAATATATCCAGGAGTGTTATACCCCTGTAACACACAGTGTGTATATAATATATCCAGGAGTGTTACACCCCTGTAACACACAGTGTGTATATAATATATCCAGGAGTGTTATACCCCTGTAACACACAGTGTGTATATAATATATCCAGGAGTGTTACACCCCTGTAACACACAGTGTGTATATAATATATCCAGGAGTGTTACACCCCTGTAACACACAGTGTGTATATAATATATCCAGGAGTGTTACACCCCTGTAACACACAGTGTGTATATAATATATCCAGGAGTGTTATACCCCTGTAACACACAGTGTGTATATAATATATCCAGGAGTGTTATACCCATGTAACACACAGTGTGTATATAATATATCCAGGAGTGTTACACCCCTGTAACACACAGTGTGTATATAATATATCCAGGAGTGTTACACCCCTGTAACACACAGTGTGTATATAATATATCCAGGAGTGTTATACCCCTGTAACACACAGTGTGTATATAATATATCCAGGAGTGTTATACCCCTGTAACACACAGTGTGTATATAATATATCCAGGAGAGTTATACCCCTGTAACACACAGTGTGTATATAATATATCCAGGAGTGTTATACCCCTGTAACACACAGTGTGTATATAATATATCCAGGAGTGTTACACCCCTGTAACACACAGTGTGTATATAATATATCCAGGAGTGTTACACCCCTGTAACACACAGTGTGTACATAATATATCCAGGAGTGTTATACCCCTGTAACACACAGTGTGTATATAATATATCCAGGAGTGTTACACCCCTGTAACACACAGTGTGTATATAATATATCCAGGAGTGTTACACCCCTGTAACACACAGTGTGTATATAATATATCCAGGAGTGTTATACCCCTGTAACACACAGTGTGTATATAATATATCCAGGAGTGTTACACCCCTGTAACACACAGTGTGTATATAATATATCCAGGAGTGTTACACCCCTGTAACACACAGTGTGTATATAATATATCCAGGAGTGTTACACCCCTGTAACACACAGTGTGTATATAATATATCCAGGAGTGTTATACCCCTGTAACACACAGTGTGTATATAATATATCCAGGAGTGTTACACCCCTGTAACACACAGTTTGTACATAATATATCCAGGAGTGTTATACCCCTGTAACACACAGTGTGTATATAATATATCCAGGAGTGTTATACCCCTGTAACACACAGTGTGTATATATAATATATCCAGGAGTGTTACACCCCTGTAACACACAGTGTGTATATAATATATCCAGGAGTGTTATACCCCTGTAACACACAGTGTGTATATAATATATCCAGGAGTGTTATACCCCTGTAACACACAGTGTGTATATAATATATCCAGGAGTGTTATACCGCTGTAACACACAGTGTGTATATAATATATCCAGGAGTGTTATACCCCTGTAACACACAGTGTGTATATAATATATCCAGGAGTGTTACACCCCTGTAACACACAGTGTGTATATAATATATCCAGGAGTGTTACACCCCTGTAACACACAGTGTGTATATAATATATCCAGGAGTGTTATACCCCTGTAACACACAGTGTGTATATAATATATCCAGGAGTGTTATACCCCTGTAACACACAGTGTGTATATAATATATCCAGGAGTGTTATACCCGCTGTAACACACAGTGTGTATATAATATATCCAGGAGAGTTATACCCCTGTAACACACAGTGTGTATATAATATATCCAGGAGTGTTATACCCCTGTAACACACAGTGTGTATATAATATATCCAGGAGTGTTACATCCCTGTAACACACAGTGTGTATATAATATATCCAGGAGTGTTACACCCCTGTAACACACAGTGTGTATATAATATATCCAGGAGTGTTACCCCCCTGTAACACACAGTGTGTATATAATATATCCAGGAGTGTTATACCCCTGAAACACACAGTCTGTATATAATATATCCAGGAGTGTTATACCCCTGTAACACACGGTGTGTATATAATATATCCAGGAGTGTTACACCCCTGTAACACACAGTGTGTATATAATATATCCAGGAGTGTTATACCCCTGAAACACACAGTCTGTATATAATATATCCAGGAGTGTTATACCCCTGTAACACACAGTGTGTATATAATATATCCAGGAGTGTTACACCCCTGTAACACACAGTGTGTATATAATATATCCAGGAGTGTTATACCCCTGTAACACACAGTGTGTATATAATATATCCAGGAGTGTTATACCCCTGTAACACACAGTGTGTATATAATATATCCAGGAGTGTTATACCCCTGTAACACACAGTGTGTATATAATATATCCAGGAGTGTTACACCCCTGTAACACACAGTCTGTATATAATATATCCAGGAGTGTTATACCCCTGTAACGCATGGTGTATATAATATATCCAGGAGTGTTATACCCCTGTAACACACAGTGTGTATATAATATATCCAGGCGTGTTATACCCCTGTAACACACAGTGTGTATATAATATATCCAGGAGTGTTATACCCCTGTAACACACAGTGTGTATATAATATATCCAGGAGTGTTACACCCCTGTAACACACAGTGTGTATATAATATATCCAGGAGTGTTACACCCCTGTAATACACAGTGTGTATATAATATATCCAGGAGTGTTATACCCCTGTAACGCACAGTGTGTATATAATATATCCAGGAGTGTTATACCCCTGTAACACACAGTGTGTATATAATATATCCAGGAGTGTTACACCCCTGTAACACACAGTGAGTATATAATATATCCAGGAGTGTTACACCCCTGTAACACACGGTGTGTATATAATATATCCAGGAGTGTTATACCCCTGTAACACACAGTGTGTATATAATATATCCAGGAGTGTTACACCCCTGTAACACACAGTGTGTATATAATATATCCAGGAGTGTTATACCCCTGTAACACACAGTCTGTATATAATATATCCAGGAGTGTTATACCCCTGTAACACACAGTCTGTATATAATATATCCAGGAGTTTTAATTCCCCTGAAACACACAGTCTGTATATAATATATCCAGGAGTGTTATACCCCTGTAACACACAGTGTGTATATAATATATCCAGGAGTGTTACACCCCTGTAACACACAGTGTGTATATAATATATCCAGGAGTGTTATACCCCTGTAACACACAGTGTGTATATAATATATCCAGGAGTGTTATACCCCTGTAACACACAGTGTGTATATAATATATCCAGGAGTGTTATACCCCTGTAACACACAGTGTGTATATAATATATCCAGGAGTGTTATACCCCTGTAACACACAGTGTGTATATAATTTATCCAGGAGTGTTATACCCCTGTAACACACAGTGTGTATATAATATATCCAGGAGTGTTATACCCCTGTAACACACAGTGTGTATATAATATATCCAGGAGTGTTATACCCCTGTAACACACAGTGTGTATATAATATATCCAGGAGTGTTATACCCCTGTAACACACAGTGTGTATATAATATATCCAGGAGTGTCATACCCCTGTAACACACAGTCTGTATATAATATATCCAGGAGTGTTATACCCCTGTAACACACAGTGTGTATATAATATATCCAGGAGTGTTATACCCCTGTAACACACAGTGTGTATATAATATATCCAGGAGTGTTACACCCCTGTAACACACAGTGTGTATATAATATATCCAGGAGTGTTATACCCCTGTAACACACAGTGTGTATATAATATATCCAGGAGTGTTATACCCCTGTAACACACAGTGTGTATATAATATATCCAGGAGTGTCATACCCCTGTAACACACAGTCTGTATATAATATATCCAGGAGTGTTATACCCCTGTAACACACAGTGTGTATATAATATATCCAGGAGTGTTATACCCCTGTAACACACAGTGTGTATATAATATATCCAGGAGTGTTATACCCCTGTAACACACAGTGTGTATATAATATATCCAGGAGTGTTATGCCCCTGTAACACACAGTGTGTATATAATATATCCAGGAGTGTTATTCCCCTGAAACACACAGTCTGTATATAATATATCCAGGAGTGTTACACCCCTGTAACACACAGTGTGTATATAATATATCCAGGAGTGTTATACCCCTGTAACACACGGTGTGTATATAATATATCCAGGAGTGTTATACCCCTGAAACACACAGTCTGTATATAATATATCCAGGAGTGTTATACCCCTGTAACACACGGTGTGTATATAATATATGCAGGAGTGTTACACCCCTGAAACACACAGTCTGTATATAATATATCCAGGAGTGTTATACCCCTGTAACGCATGGTGTATATAATATATCCAGGAGTGTTACACCCCTGTAACACACAGTATGTATATAATATATCCAGGCGTGTTATACCCCTGTAACACACAGTGTGTATATAATATATCCAGGAGTGTTATACCCCTGTAACACACAGTGTGTATATAATATATCCAGGAGTGTTATACCCCTGTAACACACAGTGTGTATATAATATATCCAGGAGTGTTACACCCCTGTAACACACAGTGTGTATATAATATATCCAGGCGTGTTATACCCCTGTAACACACAGTGTGTATATAATATATCCAGGAGGGTTATACCCCTGTAACACACAGTGTGTATATAATATATCCAGGCGTGTTATACCCCTGTAACACACAGTGTGTATATAATATATCCAGGAGTGTTATACCCCTGTAACACACAGTGTGTATATAATATATCCAGGAGTGTTACACCCCTGTAACACACAGTGTGTATATAATATATCCAGGCGTGTTACACCCCTGGAACACACAGTGTGTATATAATATATCCAGGAGTGTTACACCCCTGTAACACACAGTGCGTATATAATATATCCAAGAGTGTTTTATCGCTGTAACACACAGTGTGTATATAATATATCCAGGAGTGTTACACCCCTGTAACACACAGTGTGTATATAATATATCCAGGAGTGTTACACCCCTGTAACACACAGTGTGTATATAATATATCCAGGCGTGTTACACCCCTGGAACACACAGTGTGTATATAATATATCCAGGAGTGTTACACCCCTGTAACACACAGTGCGTATATAATATATCCAAGAGTGTTTTATCGCTGTAACACACAGTGTGTATATAATATATCCAGGAGTGTTACACCCCTGTAACACACAGTGTGTATATAATATATCCAGGAGTGTTATGCCCCTGTAACACACAGTGTGTATATAATATATCCAGGAATGTTATACCCCTGTTACACACAGTGTGTATATAATATATCCAGGAGTGTTACACCCCTGTAACACACAGTGTGTATATAATATATCCAGGAGTGTTATGCCCCTGTAACACACAGTGTGTATATAATATATCCAGGAGTGTTATACCCCTGTAACACACAGTGTGTATATAATATATCCAGGAGTGTTATACCCCTGTAACACACAGTGTGTATATAATATATCCAGGAGTGTTATACCCCTGTAACACACAGTGTGTATATAATATATCCAGGAGTGTTATACCCCTGTAATACACAGTGTGTATATAATATATCCAGGAGTGTTACACCCCTGTAACACACAGTGTGTATATAATATATCCAGGAGTGTTATGCCCCTGTAACACACAGTGTGTATATAATATATCCAGGAGTGTTATACCCCTGTAACACACAGTGTGTATATAATATATCCAGGAGTGTTACACCCCTGTAACACACAGTGTGTATATAATATATCCAGGAGTGTTACACCCCTGTAACACACAGTGTGTATATAATATATCCAGGAGTGTTACACCCCTGTAACACACAGTGTGTATATAATATATCCAGGAGTGTTACACCCCTGTAACACACAGTGTGTATATAATATATCCAGGAGTGTTACACCCCTGTAACACACAGTGTGTATATAATATATCCAGGAGTGTTATACCCCTGTAACACACAGTGTGTATATAATATATCCAGGAGTGTTATACCCCTGTAACACACAGTGTGTATATAATATATCCAGGAGTGTTATACCCCTGTAACACACAGTGTGTATATAATATATCCAGGAGTGTTATACCCCTGTTACACACAGTGTGTATATAATATATCCAGGAGTGTTATACCCCTGTAACACACAGTGTGTATATAATATATCCAGGCGTGTTATACCCCTGGAACACACAGTGTGTATATAATATATCCAGGAGTGTTACACCCCTGTAACACACAGTGTGTATATAATATATCCAGGAGTGTTACACCCCTGTAACACACAGTGTGTATATAATATATCCAGGAGTGTTACACCCCTGTAACACACAGTGTGTATATAATATATCCAGGAGTGTTACACCCCTGTAACACACAGTGTGTATATAATATATCCAGGCGTGTTACACCCCTGGAACACACAGTGTGTATATAATATATCCAGGAGTGTTACACCCCTGTAACACACAGTGCGTATATAATATATCCAAGAGTGTTTTATCGCTGTAACACACAGTGTGTATATAATATATCCAGGAGTGTTACACCCCTGTAACACACAGTGTGTATATAATATATCCAGGAGTGTTACACCCCTGTAACACACAGTGTGTATATAATATATCCAGGAGTGTTACACCCCTGTAACACACAGTGTGTATATAATATATCCAGGAGTGTTACACCCCTGTAACACACAGTGTGTATATAATATATCCAGGAGTGTTACACCCCTGTAACACACAGTGTGTATATAATATATCCAGGAGTGTTATACCCCTGTAACACACAGTGTGTATATAATATATCCAGGCGTGTTATACCCCTGTAACACACAGTGTGTATATAATATAACCAGGAGTGTTATACCCCTGTAACACACAGTGTGTATATAATATATCCAGGAGTGTTATACCCCTGTAACACACAGTGTGTATATAATATATCCAGGAGTGTTACACCCCTGTAACACACAGTGTGTATATAATATATCCAGGAGTGTTATACCCCTGTAACACACAGTGTGTATATAATATATCCAGGAGTGTTATACCCCTGTAACACACAGTGTGTATATAATATATCCAGGCGTGTTACACCCCTGGAACACACAGTGTGTATATAATATATCCAGGAGTGTTACACCCCTGTAACACACAGTGCGTATATAATATATCCAAGAGTGTTTTATCGCTGTAACACACAGTGTGTATATAATATATCCAGGAGTGTTACACCCCTGTAACACACAGTGTGTATATAATATATCCAGGAATGTTATACCCCTGTTACACACAGTGTGTACATAATATATCCAGGAGTGTTACACCCCTGTAACACACAGTGTGTATATAATATATCCAGGAGTGTTATACCCCTGTAACACACAGTGTGTATATAATATATCCAGGTGTGTTATACCCCTGTAACACACAGTGAGTACATAATATATCCATGAGTGTTACACCCCTGTAACACACAGTGTGTATATAATGTATCCGGGAGAGTTATACCCCTGTAACACACAGTGTGTATATAATATATCCAGGAGTGTTACACCCCTGTAACACACAGTGTGTATATAATGTATCCGGGAGTGTTATACCCCTGTAACACACAGTGTGTATATAATATATCCAGGAGTGTTATACCCCAGTAATACACAGTGTGTCTATAATGTATCCAGGCGTGTTATACCCCTGTACCACACAGTGTGCATACAATATATCCATGAGTGTTATACCCTTGTAACACATAGTGTGTATATAATATATCCAGGAGTGTTATACCCCTGTAACACACAGTGTGTATATAATATATCCAGGAGTGTTATACCCCAGTAATACACAGTGTGTCTATAATGTATCCAGGCGTGTTATACCCCTGTACCACACAGTGTGCATACAATATATCCATGAGTGTTATACCCTTGTAACACATAGTGTGTATATAATATATCCAGGAGTGTTACACCCCAGTAACACACAGTGTGTATATAATATATCCAGGAGTGTTACACCCCTGTAACGCACGGTGTATATATAATATATCCAGGAGTGTTACACCCCTGTAACACACAGTGTGTATATAATATATACAGGAGTGTTATACCCCTGTAACGCACGGTGTATATATAATATATCCAGGAGTGTTACACCCCTGTAACACACAGTGTGTATATAATATGTCCAGGAGTGTTACACCCATGTAACACACAGTGCGTATATAATATATCCAGGAGTGTTACACCCATGTAACGCACAGTGCGTATATAATATATCCAGGAGTGTTATACCCCTGTAACACACAGTGTGTATATAATATATCCAGGAGTGTTACACCCAT
This sequence comes from Chiloscyllium punctatum, assembly GCF_047496795.1. NCBI lineage: Eukaryota > Metazoa > Chordata > Chondrichthyes > Orectolobiformes > Hemiscylliidae > Chiloscyllium > Chiloscyllium punctatum. Next base: position 161,038 of record NW_027310157.1, read on the forward strand.
GTAACACACTGTGCGTATATAATATATCCTGGAGTTTTACACCCATGTAACGCACAGTGCGTATATAATATATCCAGGAGTGTTACACCCATGTAACACACAGTGCGTATATAATATATCCAGGAGTGTTATACCCCTGTAACGCACAGTGCGTATATAATATATCCAGGAGTGTTATACCCCTGTAACACACAAAGCGTATATAATATATCCAGGAGTGTTATACCCCTGTAACACACAGAACATATGTAATATATCCAGGAGTGTTACACCCCTGTAACACACAGTGTGTATATAATATATCCAGGAGTGTTACACCCATGTAACACACAGTGCGTATATAATATATCCAGGAGTGTTATACCCCTGTAACACACAGTGCGTATATAATATATCCAGGAGTGTTATACCCCTGTAACACACAAAGCGTATATAATATATCCAGGAGTGTTATACCACTGTAACACACAGTGTGTATATAATATATCCAGGAGTGTTATACCCCTGTAACACACAAAGCGTATATAATATATCCAGGAGTGTTACACCCATGTAACACACAGTGTGTATATAATATATCCAGGAGTGTTATACCCCTGTAACACACAGTGCGTATATAATATATCCAGGAGTGTTATACCCCTGTAACACACAAAGCGTATATAATATATCCAGGAGTGTTATACCCCTGTAACACACAGTGTGTATATAATATATCCAGGAGTGTTATACCCCAGTAATACACAGTGTGTCTATAATGTATCCAGGCGTGTTATACCCCTGTACCACACAGTGTGCATACAATATATCCATGAGTGTTATACCCTTGTAACACATAGTGTGTATATAATATATCCAGGAGTGTTACACCCCAGTAACACACAGTGTGTATATAATATATCCAGGAGTGTTACACCCCTGTAACGCACGGTGTATATATAATATATCCAGGAGTGTTACACCCCTGTAACACACAGTGTGTATATAATATATACAGGAGTGTTATACCCCTGTAACGCACGGTGTATATATAATATATCCAGGAGTGTTACACCCCTGTAACACACAGTGTGTATATAATATGTCCAGGAGTGTTACACCCCTGTAACACACAGTGTGTATATAATATATCCAGGAGTGTTATACCCCTGTAACACACAGTGTGTATATAATATATCCAGGAGTGTTATACCCCTGTAACACACAGTGTGTATATAATATATCCAGGAGTGTTACACCCATGTAACGCACAGTGCGTATATAATATATCCAGGAGTGTTATACCCCTGTAACACACAGTGTGTATATAATATATCCAGGAGTGTTACACCCATGTAACACACTGTGCGTAAATAATATATCCTGGAGTTTTACACCCATGTAACGCACAGTGCGTATATAATATATCCAGGAGTGTTACACCCATGTAACACACAGTGCGTATATAATATATCCAGGAGTGTTATACCCCTGTAACGCACAGTGCGTATATAATATATCCAGGAGTGTTATACCCCTGTAACACACAAAGCGTATATAATATATCCAGGAGTGTTATACCCCTGTAACACACAGAACATATGTAACATATCCAGGAGTGTTACACCCCTGTAACACACAGTGTGTATATAATATATCCAGGAGTGTTACACCCATGTAACACACAGTGCGTATATAATATATCCAGGAGTGTTATACCCCTGTAACACACAGTGCGTATATAATATATCCAGGAGTGTTATACCCCTGTAACACACAAAGCGTATATAATATATCCAGGAGTGTTATACCCCTGTAACACACAGTGTGTATATAATATATCCAGGAGTGTTATACCCCTGTAACACACAGTGTGTATATAATATATCCAGGAGTGTTATACCCCTGTAACACACAGTGTGTATATAATATATCCAGGAGTGTTACACCCCTGTAACACACAGTGTGTATATAATATATCCAGGAGTGTTATACCCCTGTAACACACAAAGCGTATATAATATATCCAGGAGTGTTACACCCATGTAACACACAGTGTGTATATAATATATCCAGGAGTGTTATACCCTTGTAACACACAGTGTGTATATAATATATCCAGGAGTGTTACATCCCTGAAACACACAGTGTGTATATAATATATCCAGGAGAGTTATACCCCTGTAACACACAGTGTGTATATAATATATCCAGGAGTGTTACACCCCTGTAACACACAGTGTGTATATAATATATCCAGGAGTGTTATACCCCTGTAACACACAGTGTGTATATAATATATCCAGGAGTATTACACACCTGTAACACACAGTGTGTATGTAATATATCCAGGAGTGTTATACCCCTGTAACACACAGTGTGTATACAATATATCCATGAGTGTTATACCCTTGTAACACACAGTGTGTATATAATATATCCAGGAAAGTTTTACCCCTGTAACACACAGTGTGTATATAATATATCCAGGAGTGTTATACCCCTGTAACACACAGTGTGTATATATAATATATCCAGGAGTGTTATACCCCTGTAACACACAGTGTGTATATAATATATCCAGGAGTGTTATACCCCTGTAACACACAGTGTGTATATAATATATCCAGGAGTGTTATACCCCTGTAACACACAGTGTGTATATAATATATCCAGGAGTGTAATACCCCTGTAACACACAGTGTGTATATAATATATCCAGGAGTGTTATACCCCTGTAACACACAGTGTGTATATAATATATCCAGGAGTGTAATACCCCTGTAACACACAGTGTGTATATAATATATCCAGGAGTGTTACACCCCTGTAACACACAGTGTGTATACAATATATCCATGAGTGTTATACCCTTGTAACACCCAGTGTATATATAATATATCCAGGAATGTTATACCCCTGTTACACACACTGTGTATATAATATATCCAGGAGTGTTATACCCCTGTAACACACAGTGTGTATATAATATATCCAGGAGTGTTATACCCCTGTAATACACAGTGTGTATATAATATATCCAGGAGTGTTACACCCCTGTAACACACAGTGTGTATATAATATATCCAGGAGTGTTATACCCCTGTAACACACAGTGTGTATATAATATATCCAGGAGTGTTACACCCCTGTAATACACAGTGTGTATATAATATATCCAGGAGTATTCCACCCATGTAACACAGTGTGTATATAATATATCCAGGAGTGTTATACCCCTGTAACACACAGTGTGTATATAATATATCCAGGAGTGTTACACCCCTGTAACACACAGTGTGTATATAATATATCCAGGAGTATTCCACCCATGTAACACAGTGTGTATATAATATATCCAGGAGTGTTATACCCCTGTAACACACAGTGTGTATATAATATATCCAGGAGTATTCCACCCATGTAACACAGTGTGTATATAATATATCCAGGAGTGTTATACCCCTGTAACACACAGTGTGTATATAATATATCCAGGAGTGTTACACCCCTGTAACACACAGTGTGTATATAATATATCCAGGAGTGTTATACACCTGTAACACACAGTGTGTATATAATATATCCAGGAGTGTTATACCCCTGTAACACACAGTGTGTATATAATATATCCAGGAGTGTTACACCCCTGTAACGCATGGTGTATATATAATATATCCAGGAGTGTTATGCCCCTGTAACACAGTGTGTATATAATTTATCCAGGATTGTTATACCCCTGTAAAACACAGAGCGTATATAATATATCCAGGAGTGTTATACCCCTGTAACACACAGTGTGTATATAAGATATCCAGGAGTGTTATACCCCTGTAACACACAGTGTGTATATAATATATCCAGGAGTGTTATACCCCTGTAACACACAGTGTGTATATAATATATCCAGGAGTGTTATACCCCTGTAACACACAGTGTGTATATAATATATCCAGGAGTGTTATACCCCTGCAACACACAGTGTGTATATAATATATCCAGGAGTGTTATACCCCTGTAACACACAGTGTGTATATAATATATCCAGGAGTGTTATACCCCTGTAACACACAGTGTGTATATAATATATCCAGGAGTGTTATACCCCTGTTACACACAGTGTGTATATAATATATCCAGGAGTGTTATACCCCTGTAACACACAGTGAGTATATAATATATCCAGGAGTGTTATACCCCTGTAACACACAGTGTGTATATAATATATCCAGGAGTGTTACACCCCTGTAACACACAGTGTGTATATAATATATCCAGGAGTGTTACACCCCTGTAACACACAGTGTGTATATAATATATCCAGGAGTGTTATACCCCTGTAACACACAGTGTGTATATAATATATCCAAGAGTGTTACACCCCTGTAACGCACAGTCTGTATATAATATATCCAGGAGTGTTATACCCCTGTACCACACAGTGTGTATATAATATATCCAGGAGTGTTACACCCCTGTAACACACATTGTGCATATAATATATCCAGGAGTGTTATACCCCTGTACCACACAGTGTGTATATAATATATCCAGGAGTGTTATACCCCTGTAACACACAGTGTGTATATAATATATCCAGGAGTGTTACACCCCTGTAACACACAGTGTGTATATAATATATCCAGGAGTGTTATACCTCTGTAACGCACAGTGTGTATATAATATATCCAAGAGTGTTACACCCCTGTAACACACAGTGTGTGTATAATATATCCAGGAGTGTTATACCCCTGTAACGCACAGTCTGTATATAATATATCCAGGAGTGTTATACCCCTGTAACACACAGTGTGTATATAATATATCCAGGAGTGTTATACCCCTGTAACACACAGTGTGTATATATAATATATCCAGGAGTGTTACACCCCTGTAACACACAGTGTGTATATAACATATCCAGGAATGTTATACCGCTGTTACACACAGTGTGTATATAATATATCCAGGAGTGTTATACCCCTGTAACACACAGTGTGTATATAATATATCCAGGAGTGTTATACCCCTGTTACACACAGTGTGTATATAATATATCCAGGAGTGTTACACCCCTGTAACACACAGTGTGTATATAATATATCCAGGAGTGTTATACCCCTGTAACATACAGAGTGTATATAATATATCCAGGAGTGTTACACACCAGTAACACACAGTGTGTATATAATATATCCAGGAGTGTTACACCCCTGTAACACACAGTGTGTATATAATATATCCAGGAATGTTATACCCCTGTAACACACAGTGTGTATATAATATATCCAGGAGTGTTACATCCCTGAAACTCACAGTGTGTATATAATATATTCAGGAGTGTTATACCCCTGTAACACACAGTGTGTATATAATATATCCAGGAATGTTATACCACTGTTACACACAGTGTGTATATAATATATCCAGGAGTGTTACACCCCTGTAACACACAGTGTGTATATAATATATCCAGGAATGTTATACCCCTGTAACACACAGTGTGTATATAATATATCCAGGAGTGTTACATCCCTGAAACTCACAGTGTGTATATAATATATCCAGGAGAGTTATACCCCTGTAACACAAAGTGTGTATACAATATATCCATGAGTGTTATACCCTTGTAACACACAGTGTGTATATAATATATCCAGGAAAGTTATACCCCTGTTACACACAGTGTGTATATAATATATCCAGGAGTGTTACATCCCTGAAACACACAGTGTGTATATAATATATCCAGGAAAGTTATACCCCTGTTACACACAGTGTGTATATAATATATCCAGGAGTGTTACATCCCTGAAACACATAGTGTGTATATAATATATCCAGGAGTGTTACATCCCTGAAACACACAGTGTGTTTCTAACATATCCAGGAGTGTAATACCCCTGTAACACACAGTGTGTATACAATATATCCATGAGTGTTATACCCTTGTAACACCCAGTGTATATATAATATATCCAGGAATGTTATACCCCTGTTACACACACTGTGTATATAATATATCCAGGAGAGTTATACCCCTGTAACACACAGTATGTATACAATATATCCATGAGTGTTATACCCTTGTAACACACAGTGTGTATATATAATATATCCAGGAGTGTTATACCCCTGTAACACACAGTGTGTATATAATATATCCAGGAGTGTTATACCCCTGTAACACACAGTGTGTATATAATATATCCAGGAGTGTTATACCCCTGTAACGCACAGTGTGTATATAATATATCCAGGAGTGTTATACCCCTGTAACACACAGTGTGTATACAATATATCCATGAGTGTTATACCCTTGTAACACCCAGTGTATATATAATATATCCAGAAATGTTATACCCCTGTTACACACACTGTGTATATAATATATCCAGGAGAGTTATACCCCTGTAACACACAGTATGTACACAATATATCCATGAGTGTTATACCCCTGTAACACACAATGTGTATATAATATATCCAGGAGTGTTACACCCCTGTAACACACAGTGTGTATATAATATATCCAGGAGTGTTATACCCCTGTAACACACAGTGTGTATATAATATATCCAGGAGTGTTATACCCCTGTAACACACAGTGTGTATATAATATATCCCGGAGTGTTACACCCCTGTAACACACAGTGTGTATATAATATATCCAGGAGTGTTATACCCCTGTAACACACAGTGTGTATATAATATATCCAGGAGTGTTATACCCCTGTAACACACAGTGTGTATATAATATATCCAGGAGTGTTACACCCCTGTAACACACAGTGTGTATATAATATATCCAGGAGTGTTATACCCCTGTAACACACAGTGTGTATATAATATATCCAGGAGTGTTATACCCCTGTAACACACAGTGTGTATATGATATATCCAGGAGTGTTATACCCCTGTAACACACAGTGTGTATATAATATATCCAGGAGTGTTACACCCCTGTAACACACAGTGTGTATATAATATATCCAGGAGTGTTATACCCCTGTAACACACAGTGTGTATAAAATATATCCAGGAGTGTTACACCCCTGTAACACACAGTGTGTATATAATTTATCCAGGATTGTTATACCCCTGTAACACACAGTGTGTATATAATATATCCAGGAGTGTTACACCCCTGTAACACACAGTGTGTATATAATATATCCAGGAGGGTTATACCCCTGTAACACACAGTGTGTATAAAATATATCCAGGAGTGTTACACCCCTGTAACACACAGTGTGTATATAATATATCCAGGAGTGTTATACCCCTGTTACACACAGTGTGTATATAATATATCCAGGAGTGTTATACCCCTGTAACACACAGTGTGTATATAATATATCCAGGAGTGTTACACCCCTGTAACACACAGTGTGTATATAATTTATCCAGGATTGTTATACCCCTGTAACACACAGTGTGTATATAATATATCCAGGAGTGTTACACCCCTGTAACACACAGTGTGTATATAATATATCCAGGAGTGTTATACCCCTGAAACACACAGTGTGTATATAATATATCCAGGAGTGTTACACCCCTGTAACACACAGTCTGTATATAATATATCCAGGAGTGTTATACCCCTGTACCACACAGTGTGTATATAATATATCCAGGAGTGTTACACCCCTGTAACACACATTGTGCATATAATATATCCAGGAGTGTTATACCCCTGTACCACACAGTGTGTATATAATATATCCAGGAGTGTTACACCCCTGTAACACACATTGTGCATATAATATATCCAGGAGTGTTATACCCCTGTAACACACAGTGTGTATATAATATATCCAGGAGTGTTATACCCCTGTAACACACAGTGTGTATATAATATATCCAGGAGTGTTATACCCCTGTAACACACAGTGTGTATATAATATATCCAGGAGTGTTATACCCCTGTAACACACAGTGTGTATATAATATATCCAGGAGTGTTATACCCCTGTAACACACAGTGTGTATATAATATATCTAGGAGTGTTATACCCCTGTTACACACAGTGTGTATATAATATATCCAGGAGTGTTACACCCCTGTAACACACAGTGTGTATATAATATATCTAGGAGTGTTATACCCCTGTTACACACAGTGTGTATATAATATATCCAGGAGTGTTACACCCCTGTAACACACAGTGTGTATATAATATATCCAGGGGTGTTATACCCCTGTAACACACAGTGTGTATATAATATATCTAGGAGTGTTATACCCCTGTAACACACAGTGTGTATATAATATATCCAGGAGTGTTATGCCCCTGTAACACACATTGTGCATATAATATATCCAGGAGTGTTACACCCCTGTAACACACAGTGTGTATATAATATATCCAGGAGTGTTATACCCCTGTAACACACAGTGTGTATATAATATATCCAGGAGTGTTACACCCCTGTAACACACAGTGTGTATATAATATATCCAGGAGTGTTATACCCCTGTAACACACAGTGTGTATATAATATATCTAGGAGTGTTATACCCCTGTTACACACAGTGTGTATATAATATATCCAGGAGTGTTACACCCCTGTAACACACAGTGTGTATATAATATATCTAGGAGTGTTATACCCCTGTTACACACAGTGTGTATATAATATATCCAGGAGTGTTACACCCCTGTAACACACAGTGTGTATATAATATATCCAGGGGTGTTATACCCCTGTAACACACAGTGTGTATATAATATATCTAGGAGTGTTACACCCCTGTAACACACAGTGTGTATATGATATATCCAGGAGTGTTACACCCCTGTAACACACAGTGTGTATATAATATATCCAGGAGTGTTATACCCCTGTAACACACAGTGTGTATATAATATATCCAGGAGTGTTATACCCCTGTAACACACAGTGTGTATATAATATATCCAGGAGTGTTATATCGCTGTAACACACAGTGTGTATATAATATATCCAGGAGTGTTACACCCCTGTAACACACAGTGTGTATATAATATATCCAGGAGTGTTATACCCCTGTAACACACAGTGAGTATATAATATATCCAGGAGTGTTATACCCCTGTAACACACGGTGTGTATATAATATATCCAGGAGTGTTATACCCCTGTAACACACAGTGTGTATATAATATATCCAGGAGTGTTATACCCCTGTAACACACAGTCTGTATATAATATATCCAGGAGTGTTACACCCCTGTAACACACAGTGTGTATATAATATATCCAGGAGTGTTATACCCCTGTAACACACAGTGTGTATATAATATATCCAGGAGTGTTATACCCCTGTAACACACAGTCTGTATATAATATATCCAGGAGTGTTACACCCCTGTAACACACAGTGTGTATATAATATATCCAGGAGTGTTATACCCCTGTAACACACAGTGTGTATATAATATATCCAGGAGTGTTATACCGCTGTAACACACAGTGTGTATATAATATATCCAGGAGTGTTATACCCCTGTAACACACAGTGTGTATATAATATATCCAGGAGTGTTATACCCCTGTAACACACAGTGTGTATATAATATATCCAGGAGTGTTATACCCCTGTAACACACAGTGTGTATATAATACATCCAGGAGTGTTATACCCCTGTAACACACAGTGTGTATATAATATATCCAGGAGTGTTACACCCCTGTAACACACAGTCTGTATATAATATATCCAGGAGTGTTACACCCCTGTAACACACAGTGTGTATATAATATATCCAGGAGTGTTATACCCCTGTAACACACAGTGTGTATATAATATATCCAGGAGTGTTACACCCCTGTAACACACAGTGTGTATATAATATATCCAGGAGTGTTATACCCCTGTAACACACAGTGTGTATATAATATATCCAGGAGTGTTATACCGCTGTAACACACAGTGTGTATATAATATATCCAGGAGTGTTATACCCCTGTAACACACAGTGTGTATATAATATATCCAGGAGTGTTATACCCCTGTAACACACAGTGTGTATATAATATATCCAGGAGTGTTATACCCCTGTAACACACAGTGTGTATATAATATATCCAGGAGTGTTATACCCCTGTAACACACAGTGTGTATATAATACATCCAGGAGTGTTACACCCCTGGAACACACAGTGTGTATATAATATATCCAGGAGTGTTATACCCCTGTAACAGACAGTGTGTATATAATATATCCAGGAGTGTTATACCCCTGTAACACACAGTGTGTATATAATATATCCAGGAGTGTTACACCCCTGTAACACACAGTGTGTATATAATATATCCAGGAGTGTTACACCCCTGTAACACACAGTGTGTCTATAATATATCCAGGAGTGTTATACCCCTGTAACACACAGTGTGTATATAATATATCCAGGAGTGTTATACCCCTGTAACACACAGTGTGTATATAATATATCCAGGAGTGTTATACCCCTGTAACACACAGTGTGTATGTAATATATCCAGGAGTGTTATACCCCTGTAACACACAGTGCGTATATAATATATCCAGGAGTGTTATACCCCTGTAACACACAGTGTGTATATAATATATCCAGGAGTGTTACACCCCTGTAACACACAGTGTGTATATAATATATCCAGGAGTGTTATACCCCTGTAACACACAATGTGTATATAATATATCCAGGAGTGTTATACGTCTGTAATACACAGTGTGTATATAATATATCCAGGAGTGTTGTACCCCTGTAACACACAGTGTGTATATAATATATCCAGGAGTGTTATACCCCTGTAACACACAGTGCGTATATAATATATCCAGGAGTGTTATACCCCTGTAACACACAGTGTGTATATAATATATCCAGGAGTGTTATACACCTGTAACACACAGTGTGTATATATAATATATCCAGGAGTGTTATTCCCCTGTAACACACAGTGTGTATCTTATATGTCCAGGAGTGTTATACCCCTGTAACACACAGTGTGTATATAATATATCCAGGAGTGTTACACCCCTGTAACACACAATGTGTATATAATATATCCAAGAGTGTTATACCCCTGTAACACACAGTGTGTATATAATATATCCAGGAGTGTTATTCCCCTGTAACACACAGTGTGTATCTTATATATCCAGGAGTGTTATACCCCTGTAACACACAGTGTGTATATATAATATATCCAGGAGTGTTACACCCCTGTAACACACAGTGTGTATATAATATATCCAGGAGTGTTATACCCCTGTAACACACAGTGTGTATATAATATATCCAGGAGTGTTATACCCCTGTAACACACAGTGTGTATATAATATATCCAGGAGTGTTATACCCCTGTAACACACAATGTGTATATAATATATCCAGGAGTGTTACACCCCTGTAACACACAGTGTGTATATAATATATCCAGGAGTGTTACACCCCTGTAACACACAGTGTATATATAATATATCCAGGAGTGTTATACCCCTGTCACACACAGTGTTTATACAATATATCCAGGAGTGTTATACCCCTGTAACACACAGTGTGTATATAATATATCCAGGAGTGTTATACCCCTGTAACACACGGTGTGTATATAATATATCCAGGAGTGTTATACCCCTGTAACACACAGTGTGTATATAATATATCCAGGAGTGTTATACCCCTGTAACACACAGTGTGTATATAATATATCCAGGAGTGTTATACCCCTGTAACACACAGTGTGTATATAATATATCCAGGAGTGTTATACCCCTGTAACACACAGTGTGTATATAATATATCCAGGAGTGTTATACCCCTGTAACACACAGTGTGTATATAATAAATCCAGGAGTGTTACACCCCTGTAACACACAGTGTGTATATAATATATCCAAGAGTGTTATACCCCTGTAACACACAGTGTGTATATAATATATCCAGGAGTGTTACACCCCTGTAACACACAGTGTGTATATAATATATCCAGGAGTGTTATACCCCTGTAACACACAATGTGTATATAATATATCCAGGAGTGTTACACCCCTGTAACACACAGTGTGTATATAATATATCCAGGAGTGTTACACCCCTGTAACACACAGTGTGTATATAATATATCCAGGAGTGTTATACCCCTGTAACACACAGTGTGTATATAATATATCCAGGAGTGTTACACCCATGCAACACACAGTGTGTATATAATATATCCAGGAGTGTTATACCCCTGTAACACACAGTGTGTATATAATATATCCAGGAGTGTTACACCCCTGTAACACACAGTGTGTATATAATATATCCAGGAGTGTTACACCCCTGTAACACACAGTGTGTATATAATATATCCAGGAGTGTTACACCCATGCAACACACAGTGTGTATATAATATATCCAGGAGTGTTATACCCCTGTAACACACAATGTGTATATAATATATCCAGGAGTGTTACACCCCTGTAACACACAGTGTGTATATAATATATCCAGGAGTGTTATACCCCTGTAACACACAGTGTGTATATAATATATCCAGGAGTGTTACACCCCTGTAACACACAGTGTGTATATAATATATCCAGGAGTGTTACACCCCTGCAACACACAGTGTGTATATAATATATCCAGGAGTGTTATACCCCTGTAACACACAATGTGTATATAATATATCCAGGAGTGTTACACCCCTGTAACACACAGTGTGTATATAATATATCCAGGAGTGTTACACCCCTGTAACACACAGTGTGTATATAATATATCCAGGAGTGTTATACCCCTGTAACACACAGTGTGTATATAATATATCCAGGAGTGTTACACCCATGCAACACACAGTGTGTATATAATATATCCAGGAGTGTTATACCCCTGTAACACAGTGTGTATATATAATATATCCAGGAGTGTTATACCCCTGTCACACACAGTGTGTATATAATATATCCAGGAGTGTTATACCCCTGTAACACACGGTGTGTATATAATATATCCAGGAGTGTTATACCCCTGTAACACACAGTGTGTATATAATAAATCCAGGAGTGTTATACCCCTGTAACACACAGTGTGTATATAATATATCCAGGAGTGTTATACCCCTGTAACACACAATGTGTATATAATATATCCAGGAGTGTTACACCCCTGTAACACACAGTGTGTATATAATATATCCAGGAGTGTTACACCCCTGTAACACACAGTGTATATATAATATATCCAGGAGTGTTATACCCCTGTCACACACAGTGTTTATACAATATATCCAGGAATGTTATACCCCTGTAACAGACAGTGTGTATATAATATATCCAGGAGTGTTATACCCCTGTAACACACAGTGTGTATATAATATATCCAGGAGTGTTATACCCCTCTAACACACAGTCTGTATATAATATATCCAGGAGTGTTACACCCCTGTAACACACAGTGTGTATATAATATATCCAGGGGTGTTACACCCCTGTAACACACAGTGTGCATATAATATATCCAGGAGTGTTATACCCCTGTAACACAGTGTGTATATAATATATCCAGGAGTGTTATACCCCTGTAACACACAGTGTGTATATAATAAATCCCGGAATGTTATACCCCTGTAACACAGTGTGTATATAATATATCCAGGAGTGTTATACCCCTGTAACACACAGTGTGTATATAATATATCCAGGAGTGTTACACCCCTGTAACACACAGTGTGTATATAATATATCCAGGAGTGTTATACCCCTGTAACACACAGTGTGTATATAATATATCCAGGAGTGTTATACCCCTGTAACACACAGTGTGTATATAATATATCCAGGAGTGTTATACCCCTGTAACACACAGTCTGTATATAATATATCCAGGAGTGTTACACCCCTGTAACACACAGTGTGTATATAATATATCCAGGGGTGTTACACCCCTGTAACACACAGTGTGTATATAATATATCCAGGGGTGTTACACCCCTGTAACACACAGTGTGTATATAATATATCCAGGAGTGTTATACCCCTGTAACACACAGTCTGTATATAATATATCCAGGAGTGTTACACCCCTGTAACACACAGTGTGTATATAATATATCCAGGGGTGTTACACCCCTGTAACACACAGTGTGTATATAATATATCCAGGAGTGTTATACCCCTGTAACACAGTGTGTATATAATATATCCAGGAGTGTTATACCCCTGTAACACACAGTGTGTATATAATAAATCCCGGAATGTTATACCCCTGTAACACAGTGTGTATATAATATATCCAGGAGTGTTATACCCCTGTAACACACAGTGTGTATATAATATATCCAGGAGTGTTATACCCCTGTAACACACAGTGTGTATATAATATATCCAGGAGTGTTATACCCCTGTAACACACAGTGTGTATATAATATATCCAGGAATGTTATACCCCTGTAACACACAGTGTGTATATAATATATCCAGGAGTGTTATACCCCTGTAACACACAGTGTGTATATAATATATCCAGGAGTGTTATACCCCTGTAACACATAGTGTGTATATAATATATCCAGGAGTGTTATACCCCTGTAACACACAGTGTGTATATAATATATCCAGCAGTGTTATACCCCTGTAACACACAGTGTGTATATAATATATCCAGGAGTGTTACACCCCTGTAACACACAGTGTGTATATAATATATCCAGGAGTGTTATACCCCTGTAACACACAGTGTGTATATAATATATCCAGGAGTGTTATACCCCTGTAACTCACAGTGTATATATAATATATCCAGGAGTGTTACACCCCTGTAACACACAGTGTGTATATAATATATCCAGGAGTGTTATACCCCTGTAACACACAGTGTGTATATAATATATCCAGGAGTGTTATACCCCTGTAACACACAGTGTGTATATAATATATCCAGGAGTGTTATACCCCTGTAACACAGTGTGTATATAATATATCCAGGAGTGTTATACCCCTGTAACACACAGTGTGTATATAATAAATCCCGGAATGTTATACCCCTGTAACACAGTGTGTATATAATATATCCAGGAGTGTTATACCCCTGTAACACACAGTGTGTATATAATATATCCAGGAGTGTTACACCCCTGTAACACACAGTGTGTATATAATATATCCAGGAGTGTTATACCCCTGTAACACACAGTGTGTATATAATATATCCAGGAGTGTTATACCCCTGTAACACACAGTGTGTATATAATATATCCAGGAGAGTTATACCCCTGTAACACACAGTGTGTATATAATATATCCAGGAGTGTTATACCCCTGTAACACACAGTGTGTATATAATATATCCAGGAATGTTATACCCCTGTAACACACAGTGTGTATATAATATATCCAGGAGTGTTATACCCCTGTAACACACAGTGTGTATATAATATATCCAGGAGTGTTATACCCCTGTAACACACAGTCTGTATATAATATATCCAGGAGTGTTACACCCCTGTAACACACAGTGTGTATATAATATATCCAGGGGTGTTACACCCCTGTAACACACAGTCTGTATATAATATATCCAGGAGTGTTATACCCCTGTAACACACAGTGTGTATATAATATATCCAGGAGTGTTATACCCCTGTAACACACAGTGTGTATATAATAAATCCCGGAATGTTATACCCCTGTAACACAGTGTGTATATAATATATCCAGGAGTGTTATACCCCTGTAACACACAGTGTGTATATAATATATCCAGGAGTGTTACACCCCTGTAACACACAGTGTGTATATAATATATCCAGGAGTGTTATACCCCTGTAACACACAGTGTGTATATAATATATCCAGGAGTGTTATACCCCTGTAACACACAGTGTGTATATAATATATCCAGGAGAGTTATACCCCTGTAACACACAGTGTGTATATAATATATCCAGGAGTGTTATACCCCTGTAACACACAGTGTGTATATAATATATCCAGGAGTGTTATACCCCTGTAACACACAGTGTGTATATAATATATCCAGGAGTGTTATACCCCTGTAACACACAGTGTGTATATAATATATCCAGGAGTGTTATACCCCTGTAACACACAGTCTGTATATAATATATCCAGGAGTGTTACACCCCTGTAACACACAGTGTGTATATAATATATCCAGGGGTGTTACACCCCTGTAACACACAGTGTGTATATAATATATCCAGGAGTGTTATACCCCTGTAACACACAGTGTGTATATAATATATCCAGGAGTGTTATACCCCTGTAACACAGTGTGTATATAATATATCCAGGAGTGTTATACCCCTGTAACACACAGTGTGTATATAATAAATCCCGGAATGTTATACCCCTGTAACACAGTGTGTATATAATATATCCAGGTGTGTTATGCCCCTGTAACACACAGTGTGTATATAATATATCCAGGAGTGTTATACCCCTGTAATACACAGTGTGTATATAATATATCCAGGAGTGTTATACCCCTGTAACACACAGTGTGTATATAATATATCCAGGAGTGTTATACCCCTGTAACACACAGTGTGTATATAATATATCCAGGAGTGTTATACCCCTGTAATACACAGTGTGTATATAATATATCCAGGAGTGTTATACACCTGTAACACACAGTGTGTATATAATATATCCAGGAGTGTTACACCCCTGTAACACACAGTGTGTATATAATATATCCAGGAGTGTTATACCCCTGTAACACACAGTGTGTATATAATATATCCAGGGGTGTTATACCCATGTAACACACAGTGTGTATATAATATATCCAGGAGTGTTACACCCCTGTAACACACAGTGTGTATATAATATATCCAGGAGTGTTATACCCCTGTAACACACAGTGTGTATATAATATATCCAGGAGTGTTACACCCCTGTAACACACAGTGTGTATCTTATATATCCAGGAGTGTTACACCCCTGTAACACACAGTGTGTATATAATATATCCAGGAGTGTTATACCCCTGTAACACACAGTGTGTATATAATATATCCAGGAGTGTTATACCCCTGTAACACACAGTGCGTATATAATATATCCAGGAGTGTTATACCCCTGTAACACACAGTGTGTATATAATATATCCAGGAGTGTTATACCCCTGTAACACACAGTGTGTATCTTATATATCCAGGAGTGTTACACCCCTGTAACACACAGTGTGTATATAATATATCCAGGAGTGTTATACCTCGGTAACACACAGTGTGTATATAATATATCCAGGAGTGTTATACCCATGTAACACACAGTGTGTATATAATATATCCAGGAGTGTTATACCCCTGTAACACACAGTGTGTATATAATATATCCAGGAGTGTTACACCCCTGTAACACACAGTGTGTATATAATATATCCAGGAGTGTTATACCCCTGTAACACACAGTGTGTATATAATATATCCAGGAGTGTCATACCCCTGTAACGCACAGTGTGTATATAATATATCCAGGAGTGTTATACCCCTGTAACGCACAGTGTGTATATAATATATCCAGGAGTGTTATACCCCTGTAACGCACAGTGTGTATATAATATATCCAGGAGTGTTATACCCCTGTAACACACAGTGTGTATATAATATATCCAGGAGTGTTATACCCCTGTTACACACAGTGTGTATATAATATATCCAGGAGTGTTACACCACTGTAACACACAGTGTGTATATAATATATCCAGGAGTGTTACACCCCTGTAACGCACAGTGTGTATATAATATATCCAGGAGTGTTATACCCTTGTAACACACAGTGCGTATATAATATATCCAGGAGTGTTATGCCCCTGTAACACAAAGTGTGTATATAATATATCCAGGAGTGTTATGCCCTTGTAACACAAAGTGTGTATATAATATATCCAGGAGTGTTATACCCCTGTAACACACAGTGTGTATATAATATATCCAGGAGTGTTACACCCCTGTAATACACAGTGAGTATATAATATATCCAGGAGTGTTATACCCCTGTAACACACAGTATGTATATAATTTATCCAGGAGTGTTACACCCCTGTAACGCACAGTGAGTATATAATATATCCAGGAGTGTTATACCCTTGTAACACACAGTGCGTATATAATATATCCAGGAGTGTTATGCCCCTGTAACACAAAGTGTGTATATAATATATCCAGGAGTGTTATGCCCCTGTAACACAAAGTGTGTATATAATATATCCAGGAGTGTTATACCCCTGTAACACACAGTGTGTATATAATATATCCAGGAGTGTTACACCCCTGTAACACACAGTGTGTATATAATATATCCAGGAGTGTTACACCCCTGTAATACACAGTGAGTATATAATATATCCAGGAGTGTTACACCCCTGTAACACACAGTGAGTATATAATATATCCAGGAGTGTTATACCCCTGTAACACAAAGTGTGTATATAATATATCCGGGAGTGTTATACCCCTGTAACACACAGTGTGTATATAATATATCCAGGAGTGTTACACCCCTGTAACACACAGTGTGTATATAATATATCCAGGAGTGTTATACCCCTGTAACACACAGTGTGTATATAATATATCCAGGAGTGTTATACCCCTGTAACACACAGTGTGTATATAATATATCCAGGAGTGTTATACCCCTGTAACACACAGTGTGTATATAATATATCCAGGAGTGTTATACCCCTGTAACACACAGTGTGTATATAATATATCCAGGAGTGTTACACCCCTGTAACACACAGTGTGTATATAATATATCCAGGAGTGTTATACCCCTGTAACACACAGTGTGTATATAATATATCCAGGAGTGTTATACCCCTGTAACACACAGTGTGTATATAATATATCCAGGAGTGTTATACCCCTGTAACACACAGTGTGTATATAATATATCCAGGAGTGTTATACCCCTGTAACACACAGTGTGTATATAATATATCCAGGAGTGTTACACCCCTGTAACACACAGTGTGTATATAATATATCCAGGAGTGTTACACCCCTGTAACACACAGTGTGTATATAATATATCCAGGAGTGTTACACCCCTGAAACACACAGTGTGTATATAATATATCCAGGAGTGTTATACCCCTGTAAGACACAGTGTGTATATTATATATCCAGGAGTGTTACACCCATGTAACACACAGTGTGTATATAATATATCCAGGAGTGTAATACCCCTGTAACACACAGTGTGTATATAATATATCCAGGAGTGTTACACCCCTGTAACACACAGTGTGTATATAATATATCCAGGAGTGTTATACCCCTGTAACACACAGTGTGTATATAATATATCCAGGAGTGTTATACCCCTGTAACACACAGTGTGTATATTATATATCCAGGAGTGTTATACCCCTGTAACACACAGTGTGTATATAATATATCCAGGAGTGTTACACCCCTGAAACACACAGTGTGTATATAATATATCCAGGAGTGTTATACCCCTGTAAGACACAGTGTGTATATTATATATCCAGGAGTGTTACACCCATGTAACACACAGTGTGTATATAATATATCCAGGAGTGTAATACCCCTGTAACACACAGTGTGTATATAATATATCCAGGAGTGTTATACCCCTGTAACGCACAGTGTGTATATAATATATCCAGGAAAGTTTTACCCCTGTAACACACAGTGTGTATATAATATATCCAGGAGTGTTATACCCCTGTAACACACAGTGTGTATATAATATATCCAGGAGTGTTACACCCCTGTAACACACAGTGTGTATACAATATATCCATGAGTGTTATACCCTTGTAACACACAGTGTGTATATATAATATATCCAGGAGTGTTATACCCCTGTAACACACAGTGTGTATATAATATATCCAGGAGTGTTATACCCCTGTAACACACAGTGTGTATATAATATATCCAGGAGTGTTATACCCCTGTAACGCACAGTGTGTATATAATATATCCAGGAGTGTTATACCCCTGTAATACACAGTGTGTATATAATATATCCAGGAGTATTCCACCCATGTAACACAGTGTGTATATAATATATCCAGGAGTGTTATACCCCTGTAACACACAATGTGTATATAATATATCCAGGAGTGTTACACCCCTGTAACACACAGTGTGTATATAATATATCCAGGATTGTTATACCCCTGTAATACACAGTGTGTATATAATATATCCAGGAGTATTCCACCCATGTAACACAGTGTGTATATAATATATCCAGGAGTGTTATACCCCTGTAAAACACAGTGTGTATATAATATATCCAGGAGTGTTATACCCCTGTAACACACAGTGTGTATATAATATATCCAGGAGTGTTATACCCCTGTAACACACAGTGTGTATATAATATATCCAGGATTGTTATACCCCTGTAATACACAGTGTGTATATAATATATCCAGGAGTATTCCACCCATGTAACACAGTGTGTATATAATATATCCAGGAGTGTTATACCCCTGTAAAACACAGTGTGTATATAATATATCCAGGAGTGTTATACCCCTGTAAAACACAGTGTGTATATAATATATCCAGGAGTGTTATACCCCTGTAACACACAGTGTGTATATAATATATCCAGGAGTGTTACACCCCTGTAACACACAGTGTGTATATAATTTATCCAGGATTGTTATACCCCTGTAACACACAGTGTGTATATAATATATCCAGGAGTGTTACACCCCTGTAACACACAGTGTGTATATAATATATCCAGGAGTGTTATACCCCTGTAACGCATGGTGTATATAATATATCCAGGAGTGTTACACCCCTGTAACACACATTGTGCATATAATATATCCAGGGGTGTTATACCCCTATAACTCACAGTGTGTATATAATATATCCAGGAGTGTTACACCCCTGTAACACACATTGTGCATATAATATATCCAGGGGTGTTATACCCCTATAACTCACAGTGTGTATATAATATATCCAGGAGTGTTACACCCCTGTAACACACAGTGTGTATATAATATATCCAGGAGTGTTACACCCCTGTAACACACAGTGTGTATATAATATATCCAGGAGTGTTACACCCCTGTAACACACAGTGTGTATATAATTTATCCAGGAGTGTTACACCCCTGTAACACACAGTGTGTATATAATATATCCAGGAGTGTTATACCCCTGTAACACACAGTGAGTATATAATATATCCAGGAGTGTTACACCCCTGTAACACACAGTGTGTATATAATATATCCAGGAGTGTTATACCCCTGTAACACACAGTGTGTATATAATATATCCAGGAGTGTTACACCCCTGTAACACACAGTGTGTATATAATATATCCAGGAGTGTTACACCCCTGTAACACACAGTGTGTATATAATATATCCAGGAGTGTTATACCCATGTAACACACAGTGTGTATATAATATATCCAGGAGTGTTATACCCCTGTAACACACAGTGTGTATATAATTTATCCAGGAGTGTTACACCCCTGTAACACACAGTGTGTATATAATATATTCAGGAGTGTTACACCCCTGTAACACACAGTGTGTATATAATATATCCAGGAGTGTTATACCCCTGTAACACACAGTGTGTATATAATATATCCAGGAGTGTTATACCCCTGTAACACACAGTGTGTATATAATATATCCAGGAGTGTTACACCCCTGTAACACACATTGTGCATATAATATATCCAGGGGTGTTATACCCCTATAACTCACAGTGTGTATATAATATATCCAGGAGTGTTACACCCCTGTAACACACATTGTGCATATAATATATCCAGGGGTGTTATACCCCTATAACTCACAGTGTGTATATAATATATCCAGGAGTGTTACACCCCTGTAACACACAGTGTGTATATAATATATCCAGGAGTGTTACACCCCTGTAACACACAGTGTGTATATAATATATCCAGGAGTGTTACACCCCTGTAACACACAGTGTGTATATAATTTATCCAGGAGTGTTACACCCCTGTAACACACAGTGTGTATATAATATATCCAGGAGTGTTATACCCCTGTAACACACAGTGAGTATATAATATATCCAGGAGTGTTACACCCCTGTAACACACAGTGTGTATATAATATATCCAGGAGTGTTATACCCCTGTAACACACAGTGTGTATATAATATATCCAGGAGTGTTACACCCCTGTAACACACAGTGTGTATATAATATATCCAGGAGTGTTACACCCCTGTAACACACAGTGTGTATATAATATATCCAGGAGTGTTATACCCATGTAACACACAGTGTGTATATAATATATCCAGGAGTGTTATACCCCTGTAACACACAGTGTGTATATAATTTATCCAGGAGTGTTACACCCCTGTAACACACAGTGTGTATATAATATATTCAGGAGTGTTACACCCCTGTAACACACAGTGTGTATATAATATATCCAGGAGTGTTATACCCCTGTAACACACAGTGTGTATATAATATATCCAGGAGTGTTATACCCCTGTAACACACAGTGTGTATATAATATATCCAGGAGTGTTATACCCCTGTAACACACAGTGTGTATATAATATATCCAGGAGTGTTATATCCCTGTAACACACAGTGTGTATATAATATATCCAGGAGTGTTATACCCCTGTAACACACAGTGTGTATATAATATATCCAGGAGTGTTATACCCCTGTAACACACAGTGTGTATATAATATATCCAGGAGTGTTATACCCCTGTAACAAACAGTGTGTATATAATATATCCAGGAGTGTTATACCCATGTAACACACAGTGTGTATATAATATATCCAGGAGTGTTATACCCCTGTAACACACAGTGTGTATATAATATATCCAGGAGTGTTATTCCCCTGTAACACACAGTGCGTATATAATATATCCAGGAGTGTTATACCCCTGTAACACACAGTGTGTATATAATATATCCAGGAGTGTTATACCCCTGTAACACACAGTGTGTATATAATATATCCAGGAGTGTTATACCCCTGTAACACACAGTGTGTATATAATATATCCAGGAGTGTTACACCCCTGTAACACACAGTGTGTATGTAATATATCCAGGAGTGTTATACCCCTGTAACACACAGTGTGTATATAATATATCCAGGAGTGTTATACCCCTGTAACACACAGTGTGTACATAATATATCCAGGAGTGTTACACCCCTGTAACACACAGTGAGTATATAATATATCCAGGAGTGTTACACCCCTGTAACACACAGTGAGTATATAATATATCC